>NC_092248.1:23681900-23686900 GCF_036320965.1 Panulirus ornatus | reverse complement strand
AAAGTATTATTCAATCGTAAGTATTTTCTGGATATCATTCACGGTTATAAATTTCTTCCTTGATGAAAATATATTTTCATTTTCAGGGAATGTTTGTAGTGCTGTTTGGTGGACACGTTGTAAGTGTACTCGTCCTGGTACTCGAGTCTCTATGTGCTGGACTTTTCCAGCAGGTGACTTCATGACTGCCAGTCACAGGTGACCTCATGACTGCCAGATGACCGGGTCACCAACGCCAGCCATGCCTAACGTTACAGTGAAGAAAATATCAATGATACCCATTCTTGCTCTCCTAGATAACGTTCTCGCCTTCCACACATTCTTCAGCGCTCCTAGAACCTTCGACCCCTTCTCCACCCTGTGACTCACTTTCGCTTCCATGGTTCCATCCTCCGCTAACTCTACTCCCAAATATCTAAAACACTTCCGTTCCATCAGTTTTTCTCGATTTAAACCTACATCCCAATTAACTAGTCCCTCAGCGCCACTAAACCTAATAGCCTTGTTCTTATTCTTATTTAGTCTCTATCTTCTCCTTTCACACACTTTTCCAAACTCATTCACCAACTTCTGCAGTTTCTCACTCGAATGAGCCACTAGAGCTGTATCATCGGCGAACAACAACTGACTCGCTTCCCAAACCCTAGTGACCGTAGCAGACCGTATACTCGCCCCTCTCTCCAAAACTCTTGCACTTACCTCACTAACCACCCCATCCATAAGCAAATTCAACAACTACAGGGATATCACACACCCCTGCCGCAGACAGACATTCACTGAGAACCAGTCACTCTCCTCTCTTCTTACTTGTACGCACGCGTTACATCCTTGGTAAGAACTTTTACGGCATTTAGCAACTTACCTCCCACATCATATGCTCTTAAAACCTTCCAAAAAGCACCTCTGTCAACGCTATCATATGCTTTCACCAGGTCCATAAGTGCTACATACAAATCCATCTGTTTTTATAAATATTTCTCACACATTCTACAAGGCAAACACCTGATCAGCACATCCTCTACCACTTCTAGAACCACACTGCTCTCCCCCAATCTGATGCTCTGTAAATGTCTTCACCCTCTCAATCAATATCCTCCCATATAATTTCCCAGGAATACTCAACAAACTTATGCCTCTGTAGTTTAAACATTCACTTTTACCCCCTTTGCCTTTGTATAATGTCATTATGCATGCATTCTGCCAATCTTTAGGCACTTATCCATGGTCCATATATACGCTGAATGTCCTTATCAATCAACAACACAGTCACGCTCTTTTTTAAGAAATTCCACTGCAATACCATCCAAATACCATCCGGCTTGCCAGATTTCATCTTTCGCAAAGCTTTCACTACCTCTTTTCTCTTAACCAAGCTATTCTCCCCGACCAACTAGCTTCGCACACCACCTCTGTCCAAAACACTCTATATCTGCCACTCTATCATCAAACACATTCAAGAAACCTTTAAAATACTCACTCCACTCCTTTTCACTTCATCACTACCTGTTATTACTTCCCCACTTACCCCCTTCACCGCTGTTCCCATTTGCTCTCTTGTCTTACGCACATTATTTACCTCCTTCCAGAACGTCTCTTCATTTTCCCTAAATTTTAATGATACTCTCGCACCCCAACTCGTATTTGCCCTCATTTTCAACCTTTGCACCTTTTTCTTGACCTCCTGCCGCTTTCTTTTATTCATTTCCAAGTCATTTGCACTATTTCCCTGCAAGTATCCTCCAAACTCCTCTCTTTACTCTTTCACTAGCGGCTTTACTTCATCATCCCATCACCCACTACCCTTTTTACTCTGCCCACCTCCCACCTTTCTCATGCGCATGCATCCTTTGCGCAAGCCATCACTGCTTCCCTAAATACATCTCATTCATCACCCAATCCCTAACGTCATTTGCTCTCACCTTTTGCTATTCTACACTCAATCTCTCCTGGTACTTCCTCACACAAGTCTCCTTTCCAAGCTCACTTACTCACCACTTTCTTCTCCCCAACATTCTCTCTTCTTTTCTGAAAACCTCTACAAATCTTCACCTTCGCCTTCACAAGGTAATAATCAGACATCTCTCCAGTTACCCCCCTCAGCACATTAACATCCAAAAGTCTCTCTTTTACACGCCTATCAATCAACACGTAATCAAATAATGCCATCTGACCATCTTTTCTACTCACATACGAATACTTATTGATGTCTCTCTTTTTTAACCAGGTATTCCCAATCAGTCTTTTTTCATTACACAAATCCACAAGTTCTTCGCCATTTCCATTTACAATACTGAACACCCCATGTACACTAATCATACCCTCAACTGCCGCATTACTCATCTTCGCATTCAAATAACCCATCATTAAAACCCGGTCTCGTGCATCAAAGCTGCTAACACACTGACTCAGCTGCTCCCAAAACACTTGCCTCTCATGATCTTTCTTCTCATGACCAGGTGCGTAAGCATCAATAATCATCCATCTCTTTCCATCCACTTTCAGTTTTAGCCACATCGTCTAGAATTTACTTTCTTACACTGTCACATACTCTCACAACTTTCTTGATCTTCTTTTCACTTTAAGCCAGAGGACTCAAGTTTCTTTCCTGAAACATACTACCTATCTCTCCTTTCTCTTCATCTTGGTTACATCCACAAACATTCAGACAACCCAGTCTGAGCCTTCGAAGAGGATGACCATTCCCCACTTGGCTCCTTCTTCTACTCCCTTTTTCGTGTAATAATCACTTCATCAAGGGAAGATATAAAAAGAAATATAACAGTCAGTCGATACGCAACGAAGAGACGTATCTAGGATGCCATTTGGTAGAAAACTGATTACCCGGTTGGAAGTTGGGTACGTTCAAGTCTGGCAACATGCGTATCATAAATTTATTATTTGCACAAGAAGGGGAACTGTTTACAAACGCTATCAGCAATAAAGTTATCCAATTTGTATAGACTCTCACCAGTTTTAATGTTAAGATTCTTTGTGTATTCAATAATGGAGGATTCAATGATATTTTTCATGGCATAAGAGTTAGAGTTAGTGTCTGAGATGGCATTATATCAGTCAATACAATGATCATAATTTTCAATTTGATCAAACAAGACATTTGATTTATGTCTTGTTCTTATACTATATTCATATTGCCTAAGTCTAATAGATAGATCATGATCTCTCTGCCCAAAATAAATCTTATCACAAATTTTACATGATACTCTATAAATTCATCCTGTAGACCCTTTTGATGAGTTCCTGGTTAAGATATTCTTTATAGCATTGTTATTGCTTAATTCAACATTTGAATTAAAAGATTTAAGCAACATGGAAAGTAAAGTAGAATTATTAGTGTAAGGGAGAACTAAAAGGTTTTTGGTGTCAAGGGGAGGTTTTGGTTCAACTCTATAAAATGATTTCTTTGCCAACTTAAGGGATTTATCAAAGAAAGATCTACGATACTCTAACTTGGATCCAATAGTATTGCACCAGGTCAAAGTGGTGAACGTGATCCAGCATTTGCTGATAAACACTGGGAAAATAAACCGTAAGTTCCCAAGTGCACTTTAATGTTACGATCACATTGCCAGAGGAGATACAAGAGTGAGACAGAAGACTTGCAACAGTCAGCTTACATAAAGAAATAGAGGCGAAGCTAAGACGCCGTTGGTACACAAGTGTTTCGCGTTTGTGTTGTTTGGATCTGGCATCATGCCGGTCATAAAATTGTATTATGTGGACAGGACAGGGAACTGTTTGCAAATTTTATATACGACAAAGCTCACTAGTTGTATAGACATTCATTAATATTCAGGTTACAATTCTTTTTGTATCTGATAAGAGATTTGATGATATTTTGTTTGGTCAAGGATTTAAAGTTAATAACTGAATCAACGTTACTCTAGTAGCTAGCACTGTCTCAAGTTCTCGCATCAGATATTTTATTGAAATAGTTGATAAGCTTAATGTTATTGATATGGACTGTAATTAATTTCGAAATGGTTAACTCTGACATGACTTCTTTTTTCATTAATATTCCACTGGATGGATGATTTGTTAAACTATATGCATGATTTACCCAATATTGATTCACCTGTGTGTGATACAATATTTTTTAGAGGTGATTAAACTTTTCCCAAAGGACAATAAGTTTGTGTTTGATGTTGAGTATCATTCACAGAAGTTTTTTATTATATGGAAGGATGCCTCTCTCCCACACACAGTACTTAAAAATGAAGTTCTTTAAAACTAGAATCCTCAACAACATATTCTCTAAAAAAAACTAGATGGTTTTGGTATGTGGATAATGTTCTGTGCCTCTGGCCCTGTGATGAAGATATAGACAATGGCCTCCTTCTGCTTGACGATCTCGTACCTTTCTTAAATTTCACTGTTAAAATAGAGAAAGATTGCTGTTTGCCTTTCCTAGGTTGTATGATCCACAGGGTTGACAGAAAGTTTGAATTTGGTGGTTTTTAGGAAACCTACAAATAACTGTTCCTATATTCATTATCATTCTGCTCAACATATTAACACTAAGCAGTCAGGTTTTCATCAATGTTCCTCAGAGCATTTAGAATATATGACCCTGAATTCCTGGAAGAGGAATTTGGCACAGTTTATGGTACCGACCATAATTTACAGTAACACAAGTGGTCTATTAATAAATCACTTAGGGCCGCTAAGAAGACGTTCTATAAGAATGAACCTACAACACAGATGTACAATAAACGTATTTATGTTGCCTTATGATGACAGACTTTCAAACATCAGTTCATTAATCCAAAAGTTTTATGTAAATGTAGTTTTTACAAATAATTGTACTGTAAAAGACATCTTGATCAAGAACTCTCCCAATGAGGTGGTCGGCTATATTCACCAAATTCCTTGAAAAAATTGTAACAAGATTTATGTAGGTGAGACAGACAAGGGTATGGATGTTAAAATATGACAATATAAACATAGCATACGTATTGGTCAGCAGTCTGATGCCCTATTTG
>NC_092248.1:23654400-23679400 GCF_036320965.1 Panulirus ornatus | reverse complement strand
TCACACTGTCTGCCTTTATTCATTCCCATCGCCACCTCGCCACACATGGAATACCGTCCCCCTCCCCCCTCATGTGTGCGAGGTAGCGCTAGGAAAAGACAACAAAGGCCCCATTCGTTCACACTCAGTCTCTAGCTGTCATGCAATAATGCCCGAAACCACAGCTCCCTTTCCACATCTAGGCCCCACACAACTTTCCATGGTTTACCCCAGACGCTTCACATGCCCTGGTTCAATCAATTGACAGCACGTCGACCCCGGTATACTATATCGTTCCAATTCACTCTATTCCTTGAACGCCTATCACCATCCTGCATGTTCAGGCCCCGATCACTTAAAATCTTTTTCACTCCATCTTTCCACCTCCAATTTGGTCTTCCACTTCTCGTTCCCTCCACCTCTGGTGGCGGGAACGAGAAGTTCAGCTGGTGGCTGATTCATGTGAGAAACTGCAGAAGCTGGTGATTGAGTTTGGTAAAGTGTGTGAAAGAAGAAAGTTAAGAGTATATGTGCATAAGAGCAAGGTTATTAGGTACAGTAGGGTTGAAGGTCAAGTCAATTGGGAGGTAAGTTTGAATGGAGAAAAACTGGAGGAAGCAAAGTGTTTTAGATATCTGGGAGTGGATCTGGCAGCGGATAGAACCATGGAAGCGAAAGTGGATCATAGGGTGAGGGAGGGGGCGAAAATTCTGAGAGCCTTGAAGAATGTGTGGAAGTCGCGAACATTATCTCGGAAAGCAAAAATGGGTATGTTTGAAGGAATAGTGGTTCCAACAATGTTGTATGGTTGCGAGGCGTGGGCTATGGATAGAGTTGTGCGCAGAAGGATGGATGTGCTGGAAATGAGATGTTTGAGGACAATGTGTGGTGTGAGGTGGTTTGATCGAGTAAGTAACGTAAGGGTAAGAGAGATGTGTGGAAATAAAAAGAGCGTGGTTGAGAGAGCAGAAGAGGGTTTTTTGAAATGGTTTGGGCACATGGAGAGAATGAGTGAGGAAAGATTGATATATATATATATATATATATATATATATATATATATATATATATATATATATATATATATATATATATATATATATATTTTTTTTTTTTATTATACTTTGTCGCTGTCTCCCGCGTTTGCGAGGTAGCGCAAGGAAACAGACGAAAGAAATGGCCCCACCCCCCCCCCCCTACACATGTATATACATAAGTCCACACACGCAAATATACATACCTACACAGCTTTCCATGGTTTACCCCAGACGCTTCACATGCCCTGCTTCAATCCACTGACAGCACGTCAACCCCGGTATACCACATCGCTCCAATTCACTCTATTCCTTGCCCTCCTTTCACCCTCCTGCATGTTCAGGCCCCGATCACACAAAATCTTTTTCACTCCATCTTTCAACCTCCAATTTGGTCTCCCTCTTCTCCTTGTTCCCTCCACCTCCGACACACATATCCTCTTGGTCAATCTTTCCTCACTCATCCTCTCCATGTGCCCAAACCACTTCAAAACACCCTCTTCTGCTCTCTCAACCACGCTCTTTTTATTTCCACACATCTCTCTTACCCTTACGTTACTCACTCGATCAAACCACCTCACACCACACATTGTCCTCAAACATCTCATTTCCAGCACCTCCATCCTCCTGCGCACAACTCTGTCCATAGCCCACGCCTCGCAACCATACAACATTGTTGGAACCACTATTCCTTCAAACATACCCATTTTTGCTTTCCGAGATAATGTTCTCGACTTCCACACATTCTTCAAGGCCCCCAGGATTTTCGCCCCCTCCCCCACCCTATGATCCACTTCCGCTTCCATGGTTCCATCCGCTGCCAGATCCACTCCCAGATATCTAAAACACTTCACTTCCTCCAGTTTTTCTCCATTCAAACTCACCTCCCAATTGACTTGACCCTCAACCCTACTGTACCTAATAACCTTGCTCTTATTCACATTTACTCTTAACTTTCTTCTTCCACACACTTTTCCAAACTCAGTCACCAGCTTCTGCAGTTTCTTACATGAATCAGCCACCAGCGCTGTATCATCAGCGAACAACAACTGACTTACTTCCCAAGCTCTCTCATCCCCAACAGACTTCATCCTTGCCCCTCTTTCCAAAACTCTTGCATTTACCTCCCTAACAACCCCATCCATAAACAAATTAAACAACCATGGAGACATCACACACCCCTGCCGCAAACCTACATTCACTGAGAACTAATCACTTTCCTCTCTTCCTACACGTACGCATGCCTTACATCCTCGATAAAAACTTTTCACTGCTTTTAACAACTTTCCTCCCACACCATATGTTCTTAATACCTTCCACAGAGCATCTCTATCAACTCTATCATATGCCTTCTCCAGATCCATTAATGCTACATACATATACATATATATACATATATATAGGAAAAGACAACAAAGGCCACATCCAGGCCCCACAAAGCCTTGTATGGTTTACCCCAGACATTTCACATGCCCTGGTTTAATCCAATGACAGCACGTCCACCCTGGTGTACCACATCCTTCCAATTCACTCTATTCCTTGCATGATTTTCACCCTCCTGCATGTTCAGGACCCGATCGCTCAAAATCCTTTTCACCCAATCTTTCTATCTCAAATTTGGTCTCCCACTTCTCCTCGTTCCCTCCACCTCTGACACATATCTCCTCTTGGTCAATCTTTCCTCACTCATTCTCTCCATGTGACCAAGCTATTTCAGAACACCCTTCTGCTCTCTCAACCACACTCTTTTTATTACCACACATCTCTTTCACCCTTTCATTACTTTTTCGATTAAACCACCTCACAGAACATATTGTATTAAAAATCTCATTTCCAATACATCCACCCTCCTCCGCATAACTCTATCTATAGCCTACGCCTCGCAACCATATAACATTCTTGGAACCACTATTCCTTCAAAAATACCCATTTTTGCTTTTTGAGATAATGTTCTCTCTTTCTACACATTATTCAACGCTCCTAGAACATTCTTCTCCTCCCCCATCCTGTGACTCACTTTCACTTCCATTTTTCCTTCCGCTGTTAATTCCACTCCCAGATATCTAAAACATTTCACTTCCTCAAGTCTTTCTCCATTGAAACTTACCTCCCAATTAACTTGCCCCTCAACCTTACTGAACCTAATATCCTTGCTCTTATTCACATTTACTCTCATCTTTCTTCTTTCACACACTTTACCATATTCAGTCACCAACCTTTGCAGCTTCTCAGCAGAATCAGCCACCAGCGCTGTATCATCAGCAAACAACAATTGACTCACTTCGAAAGCCCTCTCCTCCATAACAGACTGCATACTTGCCCCTCCCTCCAGAAGTCTTCTATTAACCTCCCTAACAACCTCATCCATAAACAAATTAAACAACCATGGAGACATCATGCACCCCTGCCGCAAAATGACATTCACGGGGAACCAATCACTCTCTTCCTACTCTTTCGCATGTTTTACAACCTCGGTAAAAACTTTTCACTGCTTCTAGTAACTTACCTCCAACACCGTATACTCTTGATACCTTTCACAAGGCATCTCTATCAACCCTGTCATATGCTTTCTTCATAACTATAAATGCCACATACAAATCCATTTTTTTTAATCATTTCTCATATACATTCTTCATAGGAAACACGTGATCCACACATCCTTTACCAATTCTGAGAACACACTGCTTTTCTCCAGTCTGTTTCTCTGTACATGCCTCCACTCTCTTAATCAATAACCACTCATATAATTTGCAAGTAATACTCATGAAACTTATCCCCTTTGCCTTTGTACAATGACACAATGCATGCATTCCGCCAATCCTCTGGCACTTCACCATGATTCATATATATGTACTGAATATCCATTGCAGCCTAACATCAACACAGTCACCCGCCTTTTTGACAAGTCGCACTGCAATACCATTTACATCCACCGCCTCGCCGGCTTTCATCTTTCGCAAAGGTTTCACTACCTCTTCTCTCTTCACTAGATCATTCTCCCTGACTCCTCTCACTTCGCACACCACCCCGACCAAAACACCCTATATCTGCTACTCTATCATCAAACATATTCAATAAACCTTCAAAATACTCCATCTCCTTCTCACTCCTTAGTTACTTGTTATGACTTCCCCACTTGCTCCCTTCACCGATGTTCCCGTTCGTTCTCTTGTCTTACGCTTGTTACTCACCTCCTTCCAAAACATCTTTTTATTCTTCCTAAAATTTAATGATACTCCCTCATCCCAACTCTCATTTGCCCTCCTTTTAAACCCTTGCACCTTTCTCTTGATCTCCTACCGTTTTCTTTTGTGCGTCTCTTAGTCATTTGCTTTCCTTCCCTGCATGTGTTGTCCAAACGCCTCTTTTTTCTCTTTCACTGATAACTTTACTTCTTCATCCCACCACGCACTTCCCTTTCTAATCTGCCCACCTCTCACCTTTCTCATGCCACATGCATCTTTTGCACAGGCCATCACTGCTTCCCTTAATACATTCTATTCCTCACTCATTCCCCTCACGTCATTAGCTCTCTCCTTTTGCTATTCTACACTCAATCTCTCCTGGTACTTCCTCTCACAAATCTCTTTTTCAAGTTCGCTTTCTCTCACCACTCTCTTCTCCCCAACATCCTCTCTTCATTTTTGAAAACCTCGACAAATCTTCACCTTCGACTCTAGAAGATTGTGATTAGACATTTCTCCAACTGCCCCTCTCAGCATATCAACATCCAAAAGTCTCTCTTATACACGTCTATCAATTAACACGTAATTCAATAACGCCCTTTGGCCATCTCTCCTACTCACATACGTATGCTTATGTATATCTCTATTTTCAAACCAGCTACTGCCAATGAACTAGTCATTTTTCAGCACACAAATCCACAAATGCCTCACCATTTCCATTTACAACACTGAACACTTCATGTATACAAATTATACCCTCAACTGCCACATTCGTCACCTTTGAATTTAAATCACCAATCACTAGAACCCGGTCTCATGCATCTAAGATGCTGACACACTCAGCTGCTCACAAAAGACTTGCCTCTCATGATTTTTCTTCTCACAACCAGGTGCATAAGCACCAATAAATAATCATCCATCTCTCGCCATCCACTTTCAATTTTACTCACATCTATTTAGAACTTAATCTCTTACACTTTGTCACATACTACCACAACTCCTGCTTCGGGAATAGAGCTACTCCTTCCTTAGCTCTTGTCCCCTCACCAACCCTTGACTTTACTCCCAGGACTTTCCCAAACCACTCTTCCCCTTGACCTTTAATCTTCGTCTCACAGAAACCCCTCTAGAATTCGGGAACCCTTTTGGAATCACAGGAACCCGTCTGAAATCGTAGGAATCCCACTGTAAACACAGGAATCATGCTGGAGCTACAAGAACCCCTCTGAAATCTATTCCATCCTTTTACTTAAACACTAGTGTTCAAAAAGCTGTTCTCCTTCTGAATCTTCTCTAAAAGACAATGGCGACTTGAATGATTCTTTCGCTTCTGTTTATCTTGTTGTTTTGTTATTGTGTTAATGTAAGCGTGTGTGTGTGTATGTTTGTGTGTGTGTGTGTGTGTGTGTGTGTGTGTGTGTGTGTGTGTGTGTTTGTGTGTGTGTGTGTGTGTCTGTCTGTCTGTCTGTCTGTCTGTCTGCGTTTGTGCATGTGTGTGTGTGTATGTGTGTGTGTGTGTGTGTGTGTGTATGTGTGTATGTATGTATGTATGTATGTGTGTGTGTGTGTATGTGTGTGTGTGTGTGTGTGTGTAATCTAACTTCCCCAGCCTTAGTGCATCCTGTTTGGTTATTAAACCACAAGACATTTAAAACTCAGTTCGTCTGTCTCCTGGGATTAACAAATGAATAACAGTACCTGGGCCCACCACTGCCTGACTCACTTATAAACACTACAGCAGCGAGCGGCCGGAGTCATTCCTACCCAGAATATCTCGCCCTTAGCAGCCTCCCTCTCCACCATCACCCTTACTGTACGGCTCAGCAGCTTCGCCGCCAGCCTCCACCCATCGCCACCCTTACCGTAAGGCACTGCACTGGTAATGACTTTTCTATAGTGACAACAACAAACATGTTATATCCTTACCTCCTTGTTATCTTGGTAGTGTGTGTGGCTCTATATAGAGACAATATCAAACAAGTTATATCCTTACCTCCTTGTTATCTTGGTAGTGTGTGTGGCTCTCTATAGTGATAATATCAAACATGTTATATCCTTACCTCCTTGTTATTTTGGTAGTGTGTGTGGCTCTCTATAGGGACAATATCAAACATGTTATATCCTTGTTATCTTGGCAGTATGTGTGGCTCTCTATAGTGACAATATCAAACATGTTATATCCTTACCTCCTTGTTATCTTGACAGTGTGTGTGGCTCTTTATAGTGATAATATCAAGCATGTTATATCCTTACCTCCTTGTTATCTAGGTAGTGTGGGTGGCTTTCTACAGTGACAGTATCAAACATGTTATATCCTCACCTCCTTGTTACCTTGGAAGAGTGTGTGGCTCTCTATCGTGACAATATCAAACATGTTACATCCTTTCCTTGTTATCTTGGTAGTGTATGTGTGGTTCTCTGTAGTGACAATATTATCATACATGTGACGCCGATAAACTATGCTACAGTATAGTAATACGGTGTATGAGTTTTCCGCCTGTATCGCCTAATCTTCATTTTCCACAACATCGATTGGTGTTGGCTTTTGGCACTTCATAGACCTAGGGACATTTAGCTTATCACTAATTTATTATTTCATTACGTAATATCTGCTTCAAAGAGAAATATATATATATATATATATTTTTTTTTTTTTTTTTTTTTTCCAAAAGAAGGAACAGAGAAGGGGGCCAGGTGAGAATATTCCCTCAAAGGCCCAGTCCTCTGTTCTTAACGCTACCTCGCTATCGCGGGAAATGACGAATAGTATGAAAAAAAAAAAAAAAAAATATATATATATATATATATATATATATATATATATATATATATATATATATATATATATATATATATATATATATATATATATATATATATGGGAGGGGCGAAAATTCTGGGAGCCTTGAAGAATGTGTGGAAGTCGAGAACATTATCTCGGAAAGCAAAAATGGGTATGTTTGAAGGAATAGTGGTTCCAACAATGTTGTATGGTTGCGAGGCGTGGGCTATGGATAGAGTTGTGCGCAGGAGGGTGGATGTGCTGGAAATGAGATGTTTGAGGACAATATGTGGTGTGAGGTGGTTTGATCGAGTAAGTAACGTTAGGGTAAGAGAGATGTGTGGAAATAAAAAGAGCGTGGTTGAGAGAGCAGAAGAGGGTGTTTTGAAATGGTTCGGGCACATGGAGAGAATGAGTGAGGAAAGATTGACCAAGAGAATATATGTGTCGGAGGTGGAGGGAACGAGAAGAGGGAGACGAAATTGGAGGTGGAAAGATGGAGTGAATAAGATTTTGTGTGATCGGGGCCTGAACATGCAGGAGGGTGAAAGGAGGGCAAGGAATAGAGTGAATTGGAGCGATGTGGTATACCGGGGTTGACGTGCTGTCAGTGGATTGGATCAAGGCATGTGAAGCGTCTGGGGTAAACCATGGAAAGCTGTGTAGGTATGTATATTTGCATGTGTGGACGTATGTATATACATGTGTATGGGTGTGGGTTGGGCCATTTCTTTCGTCTGTTTCCTTGCGTTACCTCGCAAACGCGGGAGACAGCGACAAAGCAAAAAAAAAAAAAAAATGTATATATATATACATAGGGACAATATATAAGAGTGAGTGCTCAAATTTCAGAGGTATAAGTTTGTTGAGTATTCCTGGTAAATTATATGGGAGGGTATTGATTGAGAGGGTGAAGGCATGTACAGAGCATCAGATTGGGGAAGAACAGTGTGGTTTCAGAAGTGGTAGGGGATGTGTGGATCAGGTGTTTGCTTTGAAGAATGTATGTGAGAAATACTTAGAAAAGCATATGGATCTGTATGTAGCATTTATGGATCTGGGGAAGGCATATGATAGAGTTGATAGAGATGCTGTGTGGAAGGTATTGAGAATATATGGTGTGGGAGGCAAGTTGTTAGAAGCAGTGAAAAGATTTTATCGAGGATGTAAGGCATGTGTACGTGTAGGAAGAGAGGAAAGTGATTGGTTCTCAGTGAATGTAGGTTTGCGGCAGGGGTGTGTGATGTCTCCATGGTTGTTTAATTTGTTTATGGATGGGGTTGTTAGGGAGGTGAATGCAAGAGTATTGGAAAGAGGGGCAAGTATGAAGTCTGTTGTGGATGAGAGAGCTTGGGAAGTGAGTCAGTTGTTGTTCGCTGATGATAGAGCGCTGGTGGCTGATTCATGTGAAAAACTGCAGAAGCTGGTGACTGAGTTTGGTAAAATGTGTGAAAGAAGAAAGTTAAGAGTAAATGTGAATAAGAGCAAGGTTATTAGGTACAGTAGGGTTGAGGGTCAAGTCAATTGGGAGGTAAGTTTGAATGGAGAAAAAATGGAGGAAGTGAAGTGTTATAGATATCTGGGAGTGGATCTGGCAGCGGATGGAACCTCCGACACATATATCCTCTTGGTCAATCTTTCCTCACTCATTCTCTCCATGTGCCCAAACCATTTCAAAACACCCTCTTCTGCTCTCTCAACCACGCTCTTTTTATTTCCACACATCTCTCTTACCCTTACGTTACTTACTCGATCAAGCCACCTCACACCACACATTGTCCTCAAACATCTCATTTCCAGCACATCCATCCTCCTGCGCACAACTCTATCCATAGCCCACGCCTCGCAACCATACAACATTGTTGGAACCACTATTCCTTCAAACATACCCATTTTTGTTTTCCGAGATAATGTTCTCGACTTCCACACATTTTTCAAGGCTCCCAAAATTTTCGCCCCCTCCCCCACCCTATGATCCACTTCCGCTTCCATGGTTCCATCCGCTGCCAGATCCACTCCCAGATATCTAAAACACTTCACTTCCTCCAGTTTTTCTCCATTCAAACTCACCTCCCAATTGACTTGACCCTCAACCCTACTGTACCTAATAACCTTGCTCTTATTCACATTTACTCTTAACTTTCTTCTTCCACACACTTTACCAAACTCAGTCACCAGCTTCTGCAGTTTCTCACATGAATCAGCCACCAGCGCTGTATCATCAGCGAACAACAACTGACTCACTTCCCAAGCTCTCTCATCCCCAACAGACTTCATACTTGCCCCTCTTTCCAGGACTCTTGCATTTACCTCCCTAACAACCCCATCCATAAACAAATTAAACAACCATGGAGACATCACACACCCCTGCCGCAAACCTACATTCACTGAGAACCAATCACTTTCCTCTCTTCCTACACGTACACATGCCTTACATCCTCGATAAAAACTTTTCACTGCTTCTAACAACTTGCCTCCCACACCATATATTCTTAATACCTTCCACAGAGCATATATATATGTATATATATATATATATATATATATATATATATATATATATATATATATATATATATATATATATATATATATATATATATAGGTTTGGTGAATGTATTTGATGACAGAGTGGCAGATATAGGATGTTTTGGTCGGGGTGGTGTGCAAAGTGAGAGGATGAGGGAAAATGATTTGGTAAACAGAGAAGAAGTAGTAAAAGCTTTGCGGAAGATGACAACCGGCAAGGCAGCAGGTTTGGATGGTATTGTAGTGGAATTTATTAAAAAAGGGGGTGACTGTATCATTAACTGGTTGGCAAGGTTATTTGATGTATGTATGACTCATGGTGAGGTGCCTGAGGATTGGCGGAATGCGTGCATAGTGCCATTGTACAAAGGCAAAGGCGATAAGAGTGAGTGCTCAAATTACAGAGGTATAAGTCTGTTGAGTATTCCTGGTAAATTATATGGGAGGGTATTGATTGAGAGGGTGAAGGCATGTACGGAGCATCAGATTGGGGAAGAGCAGTGTGGTTTCAGAAGTGGTAGAGGATGTTTGGATCAGGTGTTTGCTTTGAAGAATGTATGTGAGAAATACTTAGAAAAGCAAATTGATTTGTATGTAGCATTTATGGATCTGGAGAAAGCATATGATAGAGTTGATAGAGATGCTTTGTGGAAGGTATTAAGAATATATGGTGTGGGAGGCAAGTTGTTAGAAGCAGTGAAAAGTTTTTATCGAGGATGTAAGGCATGTGTACGTGTAGGAAGAGAGGAAAGTGATTGGTTCTCAGTGAATGTAGGTTTGCGGCAGGGGTGTGTGATGTCTCCATGGTTGTTTAATTTGTTTACGGATGGGGTTGTTAGGGAGGTGAATGCAAGAGTTTTGGAAAGAGGGGCAAGTATGAAGTCTGTTGGGGATTAGAGAGCTTGGGAAGTGAGTCAGTTGTTGTTCGCTGATGATACAGCGCTGGTGGTTGATTCATGTGAGAAACTGCAGAAGCTGGTGACTGAGTTTGGTAAAGTGTGTGAAAGAAGAAAGGTAAGAGTAAATGTGAATAAGAGCAAGGTATTTAGGTACAGTAGGGTTGAGGTTCAAGTCAATTGGGAGGTGAGTTTGAATGGAGAAAAACTGGAGGAAGTAAAGTGTTTTAGATATCTGGGAGTGGATCTGGCAGCGGATGGAACCATGGAAGCGGAAGTGGATCATAGGGTGGGGGAGGGGGCGAAAATCCTGGGAGCCTTGAAGAATGTGTGGATTTCGAGAACATTATCTCGGAAAGCAAAAATGGGTATGTTTGAAGGAATAGTGGTTCCAACAATGTTGTACGGTTGCGAGGCGTGGGCTATGGATAGAGTTGTGCGCAGGAGGGTGGATGTGCTGGAAATGAGATGTTTGAGGACAATGTGTGGTGTGAGGTGGTTTGATCGAGTAAGTAACGTAAGGGTAAGAGAGATGTTTGGAAATAAAAAGAGCGTGGTTGAGAGAGCAGAAGAGGGTGTTTTGAAATGGTTTGGGCACATGGAGAGAATGAGTGAGGAAAGATTGACCAAGAGGATATATGTGTCGGAGGTGGAGGGAACGAGAAGTGGGAGACCAAATTGGAGGTGGAAAGTTGGAGTTAAAACGATTTTGTGTGATCGGGGCCTGAACATGCAGGAGGGTGAAAGGAGGGCAAGGAATGGAGTGAATTGGATCGATGTGGTATACCGGGGTTGACGTGCTGTCAGTGGATTGAATCAGGGCATGTGAAGCGTCTGGGGTAAACCATGGAAAGCTGTGTAGGTATGTATATTTGCGTGTGTGGACGTATGTATATACATGTCTATGGGTGTGGGTTGGGCCATTTCTTTCGTCTGTTTCCTTGCGCTACCTCGCAAACGCGGGAGACAGCGACAAAGCAAAATAAAAAATATAATAATAATAATATATATATATATATATATATATATATATATATATATATATATATATATATATATATATATATATATATATATATATATATATATATATATATTTCTTTCTTTTAAACTATTCGCCAATTCCCGCGTTAGCGAGGTAGCGTTAAGAACAGATGACTGGGCCTTTTCTGGAATATCCCCACCTGGCCCCCTCTGTTCCTTCTTTTGGAAAATTAGAAAAAAAAAAAAAACGAGAGGGGAGGATTTCCTGCCCCCCGCTCCCTCCCCTTTTGGTCGTCTTCTACGACACGCAGGGAATACGTGGGAAGTACTCTTAATCCCCTATACCCAGGGATAATATATATATATATATATATATATATATATATATATATATATATATATATATATATATATATATATATATATATATATATATATATATATATATATATATATATATATATATATATAAGTATACGTACGTAAGTGGGAGAGATGGCCAGAGAACGTTATTGGATTACGTGTTAATTGATAGGCGCGCTAAAGAGAATCTTTTGGATGTTAATATGCTGAGAGGTGCAACTGGAGGGATGTCTGATCATTATCTAGTAGAGGCGAAAGTGAATATTTGTAGAAGTTTTCAGAAACGGAGGGAGAATGTTGGGTGAAGAGAGTAGTGAGAGTAAGTGAGCTTCGGTGGGAGACTTGTGCGAGGAAGTACCAGGAGATTCCGAATACAGAATGGAAAAAAGGGTGAGAACAAAGAAAGTAAAGGGAGTTGGGGAGGAATGCGTTGTATTTAGGGAAGCAGTGATGACTTGCGCAAAAGATGCTTGTGACATGAGAAGACTGGGATGTGGGCAGGTTAGCAAGGGTAGTGAGTGGTGGGATGAGGATATAAGATTATTAGTGAAAGAGAAGAGAAAGGCATTTGGACGATTTTTGCAGGGAAATAATACAAATGACTGGGAGATGTATAAAGGAAAGAGGCATGAGGTCAAGAGAAAGGTGCAAGAGGTGATAAAGAGGGCAAATGAGAGATGGGGTAAGAGAGTATCATTAGATTTTAGGGAGAATGAAAAGATGTTTTGGAAGGAGGAAAATAAAGTGCCTAAGACAAGGGAACAAATAGGAACATAAGTGAAGAGGGTTTATGGCTAGGGGATAACAAGTTGTGGTGATGTGAGGAGATGGATTGAGTATTTTGAAGGTTTGCTGAATGTGTTTGATGATAGAGTGGCAGATATAGGGTGTTTTGGTCGAGGTGGTATGCAAAGTGAGAGGGCTTAGGGAGAAAAATTTGGGAAACAGAGAAGAGGCAGTAAAAGCTTTGCGGAAGATGAAAGACGGCAAGGCAGCAGGTTTGGATGGTATTGCAGGGGAATTTATTAAAAAAAGTGGCTGACTGTATTGTTGACTGGTTGGTAAGGTTTATTCAATGCATGTATGACTCATGGTGAGGTGTCTGAGGATTGGCGGATTGCTTGCATAGTGCCACTGTACAAAGGCAAAGGGGATAAAAGTGAGTGCTGAATTTACAGTGGCATAAGTTTGTTGGGTATTCCAGGGAAACTTTTATGAGAGGCTATTGATTGAGACGGCATGTACAGAGAATCAGACTGGGGAAGAGCAAGTGGTAGATTATGTGTGGCTCAGGTGTTTGCTTTTTAGAATGTATGTGAGAAATACTAAGAAAAGCAAATGGATTTGTATGTAGCATTTATGGGTCTGGAGAAGGCATATGAGAGAGTTGATAGAGATGCTCTGTGGAAGTTATTAAGAATATATGGTGTGGTAGGCAAGTTGTTAGAAGCATTGAAAAGTGTTTATCGACGATGTAAGGCATTTGTACCAGTAGGAAGAGAGGAAAGTCATTGGTTCTCAGTGAAGGTTGGTTTACGGTAGGGCTGCGTGATGTCTCCATGGTTGTTTAATTTGTTTATGTATGGGTTTGTTAGGGAGGTGAATGCAAGAGTTTAGGAAAGAGTGGCAAGTATGCAGTCTGTTGTGGATGTGAGAGCTTTGGAAGTGAGTCAGTCGTGTTTCGTTGATGATACAGCGCTGGTGGCTGATTCGGATGAGAAACTGCTGAAGGTGATGACTGACTTTGGTAAAGTGTGTGAAAGAAAAAAATATAGAGTAATTATGGATAAGAGAATGGTAATTAGGTACAGTAGGGTTGAGGGACAAGTCAATTGGAAGGTACTTTTAAATCGAGAAAAACTTGGGGAAGTGAAGTGCTTTAGATATCTGAAAGTGGATTTTGAAGCGGATGTAACCATGGAAGTGGAAGTGAATCATAGGGTGGGGAGGGGGCGAAAGTTCTGGGAGCGTTCAAAAATATGTGGAAGTCGATAACTTTATCTTGGAACGCAAAAATGGGCATGTTTGAAGGAATAGTCGTTTCAACAATGTTATATGGTTGCGAGGCGTGGGCTATAGATAGAGTTGTGCGGAGGGGGGTGGATGTGCTTAAAATGAGATGTTTGAGGACAATATGTGGTGTGAGGTGGTTCGATCAAGCAAGTCATGAAAGGGTAAGAGAGATATATGGTAATAAAAAGAGTGTGGTTTAGAGGGCAGAAGAGGGTGTTTTGAAATGGTTTGGTCACATGGAGAGAATGAGTGAGGAAAGATTGACAAAGAGGATACATGTGTCAGAGGTGGAGGGAACGAGGAGAAGTGGGAGACCAAATTGGAGGTGGAAAGATAAGAGTGAAAAAGATTCTGAGTGAGCGGGGCCTAAACATGGAGGAGGGTGAAACGTGTGCATGGAATAGAGTGAATTGGAACGATTTGGTATACCGGGGTCGACTTGCGGTCAATGGATTGAACCAGGGCATGTGAAGCGTCTGGGGTAAACCATGGAAAGTTTTGTGGTGCCTAGATGTGGAAAGGGAGCTGTGGTTTCGGTGCATTATATATGAGAGCTAGATACTGAGTGTGAATGAATGTGGCCTTCGTTGTCTTTTCCTAGCGCTACCTCGCGCACATATGGGGGGGGGGGGGTGTCATTCCATGTGTGGTGGTGTGGTGACGGGAATGAATAAGGGCAGACAGTATGAATTATGTACATGTATATGTCTCTGTGTGTATATACATGTAAATGATGAGATGTATAGGTATGTGTATGTGCGTATGTGGACGTGTATGCATATACATGTGTATGTGGGTGGGGTGGGCCATTCTTTCGTCTGTTTCCTTACGCTGCCTCGCTAACGCAGGAGACAGCGACAAAGTATAATAAAGAAAAGAAAAAAAAGAAAATATACATATATATATATATATATATATATATATATATATATATATATATATATATATATATATATATATATATATATATATATATATATATATATTCTCTTTTTTTTTTTTTTTTGCTTTGTCGCTGTCTCCCGCGTTTGCGAGGTAGCGCAAGGAAACAGACGAGAGAAATGGCCTAACCCACCCCCATACACATGCCTTCATTCAATCCACTGACAGCACGTCAACCCCGGTATACCACATCGCTCCAATTCATTCTATTCTTTGCCCTCCTTTCACCCTCCTGCATGTTCAGGCCCCGATCACACAAAATCTTTTTCACTCCATCTTTCCACCTCCAATTTGGTCTCCCTCTTCTACTCGTTCCCTCCACCTCCGACACATATATCCTCTTGGTCAATCTTTCCTCACTCATTCTCTCCATGTGACCAAACCATTTCAAAACACCCTCTTCTGCTCTCTCAACCACGCTCTTTTTATTTCCACACATCTCTCTTACCCTTACGTTACTTACTCGATCAAACCACCTCACACCACACATTGTCCTCAAACATCTCATTTCCAGCACATCCATCCTCCTGCGCACATCTCTATCCATAGCCCACGCCTCGCAACCATACAACATTGTTGGAACCACTATTCCCTCAAACATACCCATTTTCGCTTTCCGAGATAATGTTCTCGACTTCCACACATTTTTCAAGGCTGCCCAGAATTTTCGCCCCCTCCCCCACCCTATGATCCACTTCCGCTTCCATGGTTCCATCCGCTGACAGATCCACTCCCAGATATCTAAAACACTTCACTTCCTCCAGTTTTTCTCCATTCAAACTCACCTCCCAATTGACTTGACCCTCACCCCTACTGTACCTAATAACCTTGCTCTTTTTCACATTTACTCTCTAGCTTTCTTCTTTCACACACTTTACCAAACTCAGTCACCAGCTTCTGCAGTTTCTCACATGAATCAGCCACCAGCGCTGTATCATCAGCGAACAACAACTGACTCACTTCCCAAGCTCTCTCATCCCCAACAGACTTCATACTTGCCCCTCTTTCCAGACTCTTGCATTTACCTCCCTTACAACCCCATCCATAAACAAATTAAACAACCATGGAGACATCACACACCCCTGCCGCAAACCTACATTCACTGAGAACCAATCACTTTCCTCTCTTCCTACACGTACACATGCCTTACATCCTCGATAAAAACTTTTCACTGCTTCTAACAACTTGCCTCCCACACCATATATTCTTAATACCTTCCACAGAGCATCTCTATCAACTCTATCATATGCCTTCTCCAGATCCATAAATGCTACATACAAATCCATTTGCTTTTCTAAGTATTTCTCACATACATTCTTCAAAGCAAACACCTGATCCACACATCCTCTACCACTTCTGAAACCACACTGCTCTTCCCCAATCTGATGCTCTGTACATGCCTTCACCCTCTCGATCAATACCCTCCCATATAATTTACCAGGAATACTCAACAAACTTATACCTCTGTAATTTGAGCACTCACTCTTATCCCCTTTGCCTTTGTACAATGGCACTATGCACGCATTCCGCCAATCCTCAGGCACCTCACCATGAGTCATACATACATTAAATAACCTTACCAACCAGTCAACAATACAGTTACCCCCTTTTTTAATAAATTCCACTGCAATACCATCCAAACCTGCTGCCTTGCCGGCTTTCATCTTCCGCAAAGCTTTTACTACCTCTTCTCTGTTTACCAAATCATTTTCCCTAACCCTCTCACTTTGCACACCACCTCGACCAAAACACCCTATATCTGCCACTCTGTCATCAGACACATTCAACAAACCTTCAAAATACTCATTCCATCTCCTTCTCACATCACCGCTACTTGTTATCACCTCCCCATTTGCGCCCTTCACTGAAGTTCCCATTTGCTCCCTTGTCTTACGCACCCTATTTACCTCCTTCCAGAACATCTTTTTATTCTCCCTAAAATTTACTGATAGTCTCTCACCCCAACTCTCATTTGCCCTTTTTTTCACCTCTTGCACCTTTCTCTTGACCTCCTGTCTCTTTCTTTTATACTTCTCCCACTCAATTGCATTTTTTCCCTGCAAAAATCGTCCAAATGCCTCTCTCTTCTCTTTCACTAATACTCTTACTTCTTCATCCCACCACTCACTACCCTTTCTAAACAGCCCACCTCCCACTCTTCTCATGCCACAAGCATCTTTTGCGCAATCCATCACTGATTCCCTAAATACATCCCATTCCTCCCCCACTCCCCTTACTTCCATTGTTCTCACCTTTTTCCATTCTGTACACAGTCTCTCCTGGTACTTCCCCACACAGGTCTCCTTCCCAAGCTCACTTACTCTCACCACCTTCTTCACCCCAACATTCACTCCTCTTTTCTGAAAACCCATACTAATCTTCACCTTAGCCTCCACAAGATAATGATCAGACATCCCTCCAGTTGCACCTCTCAGCACATTAACATCCAAAAGTCTCTCTTTCGCGCGCCTGTCAATTAACACGTAATCCAATAACGCTCTCTGGCCATCTCTCCTACTTACATAAGTATACTTATGTATATCTCGCTTTTTAAACCAGGTATTCCCAATCATCAGTCCTTTTTCAGCACATAAATCTACAAGCTCTTCACCATTTCCATTTACAACACTGAACACCCCATGCATACCAATTATTCCCTCAACTGCCACATTACTCACCTTTGCATTCAAATCACCCATCACTATAACCCGGTCTCGTGCATCAAAACCGCTAACACACTCATTTAGCTGCTCCCAAAACACTTGCCTCTCATGATCTTTCTTCTCATGCCCAGGTGCATATGCACCAATAATCACCCACCTCTCTCCATCAACTTTCAGTTTTACCCATATTAATCGAGAATTTACTTTCTTGCATTCTATCACATACTCCCACAACTCCTGTTTCAGGAGTATTGCTACTCCTTCCCTTGCTCTTGTCCTCTCACTAACCCCTGACTTCACTCCCCAGACATTTCCAAACCACTCTTCCCCTTTACCCTTGAGCTTCGTTTCACTCAGAGCCAAAACATCCAGGTTCCTTTCCTCAAACATACTACCTATCTCTCCTTTTTTCACATCTTGGTTACATCCACACACATTTAGGCATCCCACTCTGAGCCTTCGAGGAGGATGATCACTCCCCGCGTGACTCCTTCTTCTGTTTCCCATTTTAGAAAGTTAATACAAGGAGGGGAGGATTTCCGGCCCCCCGCTCCCGTCCCCTCTAGTCGCTTTCTACGACACGCGAGGAATACGTGGGAAGTATTCTTTCACCCCTATCCCCAGGGATAATATACACATATATATACATATACACACACACACACATACACATACATACGCACATACACACACACACACACACATACATATATATACATATGAAAAATGTAAGAAACAATTTATAAAACAAACTTTTAGCTTGAAATGAATGAAAAAAATGAATGTCACATAATGGTTCAACCTCTGGCTATGGAAAAGGAAATGTATATATATATATGTGTGTATATATATATATATATATATATATATATATATATATATATATATATATATATATATATATATATATATATATATATATATATATATTTTCTTTTTTTTTTTTTTTCTTTTGCTTTGTCGCTGTCTCCCGCGTTTGCGAGGTAGCGCAAGGAAACAGACGAAAGAAATGGCCTAACCCACCCCCATACACATGCCTTGATTCAATCCACTGACAGCACGTCAACCCCGGTATACCACATCGCTCCAATTCATTCTATTCTTTGCCCTCCTTTCACCCTCCTGCATGTTCAGGCCCCGATCACACAAAATCTTTTTCACTCCATCTTTCCACCTCCAATTTGGTCTCCCTCTTCTACTCGTTCCCTCCACCTCCGACACATATATCCTCTTGGTCAATCTTTCCTCACTCATTCTCTCCATGTGACCAAACCATTTCAAAACACCCTCTTCTGCTCTCTCAACCACGCTCTTTTTATTTCCACACATCTCTCTTACCCTTACGTTACTTACTCGATCAAACCACCTCACACCACACATTGTCCTCAAACATCTCATTTCCAGCACATCCATCCTCCTGCGCACAACTCTATCCATAGTCCACGCCTCGCAACCATACAACATTGTTGGAACCACTATTCCTTCAAACATACCCATTTTTGCTTTCCGAGATAATGTTCTCGACTTCCACGCATTCTTCAAGGCTCCCAGAATTTTCGCCCCCTCCCCCACCCTATGATCCACTTCCGCTTCCATGGTTCCATCCGCTGCCAGATCCACTCCCAGATATCTAAAACACTTCACTTCCTCCAGTTTTTCTCCATTCAAACTCACCTCCCAATTGAATTGACCCTCAACCCTACTGTACCTAATAACCTTGCTCTTTTTCACATTTACTCTTAGCTTTCTTCTTTCACACACTTTACCAAACTCAGTCACCAGCTTCTGCAGTTTCTCACATGAATCAGCCACCAGCGCTGTATCATCAGCGAACAACAACTGACTCACTTCCCAAGCTCTCTCATCCCCAACAGACTTCATACTTGCCCCTCTTTCCAAAACTCTTGCATTCACCTCCCTAACAACCCCATCCATAAACAAATTAAACAACCATAGAGACATCACTCACCCCTGCCGCAAACCTACATTCACTGAGAACCAATCACTTTCCTCTCTTCCTACACGTACACATGCCTTACATCCTCGATAAAAACTTTTCACTGCTTCTAACAACTTGCCTCCCACACCATATATTCTTAATACCTTCCACAAAGCATCTCTATCAACTCTATCATATGCCTTCTCCAGATCCATAAATGCTACATACAAATCCATTTGCTTTTCTAAGTATTTCTCACATACATTCTTCAAAGCAAACACCTGATCCACACATCCTCTACCACTTCTGAAACCACACTGCTCTTCCCCAATCTGATGCTCTGTACATGCCTTCACCCTCTCAATCAATACCCTCCCATATAATTTGCCAGGAATACTCAACAAACTTATACCTCTGTAATTTGAGCACACTCTTATCCCCTTTGCCTTTGTACAATGGCACTGTGCACGCATTCCGCCAATCCTCAGGCACCTCACCATGAGTCACACACACATTAAATAACCTTACCAACCAGTCAACAATACAGTCACCCCCTTTTTTAATAAATTCCACTGCAATACTATCCAAACCTGCTGCCTTGCCGGCTTTCATCTTCCGCAAAGCTTTTACTACCTCTTCTCTGTTTACCAACTCATTTTCCCTAACCCTCTCACTTTGCACACCACCTCGACCAAAACACCCTATATCTGCCACTCTATCATCAAACACATTCAACAAACCTTCAAAATACTCACTCCATGTCCTTCTCACATCACCACTACTTGTTATCACCTCCCCATTTGCGCCCTTCACTGAAGTTCCCATTTGCTCCCTTGTCTTACGCACTTTATTTACCTCCTTCCAGAACATCTTTTTATTCTCCCTAAAATTTAATATATATATATATATATATATATATATATATATATATATATATATATATATATATATATATATATATAATATATATATATATATATATATATATATTATATATATATATATATAGTTTATATATTATATATATAATATATATATATATTATAAATATATATATATTTTTTTTTTTTTTCATACTATTCGCTATTTCCCGCATTAGCGAGGTAGCGTTAAGAACAGAGGACTAGGCCTTTGAGGGAACAAACCTCACTTGGTCCCCTTCTCTCTTCTTCTTTTTGGAAAATGAAAAACGAGAGGGGAGAATTTCCAGCCCCCCGCTCCCTTCCCTTTTAGTCGCCTTCTACCCACACGCAGGGAATACGTGGGAAGAATTCTTTCTCCCCTATATATATATATATATATATATATATATATATATAATATATATATATATATATATATATAATAGATATATATATATATATATATATATATATATATATATATATATATATATATATATATATATATATATATATATATATATATATATATATATATATATATATATATATATATATATATATTTATATATATATACATATATATATATATATATATATATATATATATATATATATATATATATATATATATATATATATATATATATATATATATATATATATATATATATATATATATATGTGAGAAACTGCAGAAGCTGGTGACTGAGTTTGGTAAAGTGTGTGGAAGAAGAAAGTTAAGAGTAAATGTGAATAAGAGCAAGGTTATTAGGTACAGTAGGGTTGAGGGTCAAGTCAATTGGGAGGTGAGTTTGAATGGAGAAAAACTGGAGGAAGTGAAGTGTTTTAGATATCTGGGAGTGGATCTGTCAGCGGATGGAACCATGGAAGCGGAAGTGGATCATAGGGTGGGGGAGGGGGCGAAAATTCTGGGGGCCTTGAAGAATGTGTGGAAGTCGAGAACATTATCTCGGAAAGCAAAAATGGGTATGTTTGAAGGAATAGTGGTTCCAACAATGTTGTATGGTTGCGAGGCGTGGGCTATGGATAGAGTTGTGCGCAGGAGGATGGATGTGCTGGAAATGAGATGTTTGAGGACAATGTGTGGTGTGAGGTGGTTTGATCGAGTGAGTAACGTAAGGGTAAGAGAGATGTGTGGAAATAAAAAGAGCGTGGTTGAGAGAGCAGAAGAGGGTGTTTTGAAGTGGTTTGGGCACATGGAGAGAATGAGTGAGGAAAGATTGACCAAGAGGATATATGTGTCGGAGGTGGAGGGAACGAGGAGAAGAGGGAGACCAAATTGGAGGTGGAAAGATGGAGTGAAAAAGATTTTGTGTGATCGGGGCCTGAACATGCAGGAGGGTGAAAGGAGGGCAAGGAATAGAGTGAATTGGAGCGATGTGGTATACCGGGGTTGACGTGCTGTCAGTGGATTGAATCAAGGCATGTGAAGCGTCTGGGGTAAACCATGGAAAGCTGTGTAGGTATGTATATTTGCGTGTGTGGACGTATGTATATACATGTGTATGGGGGGGGGGTTGGGCCATTTCTTTCGTCTGTTTCCTTGCGCTACCTCGCAAACGCGGGAGACAGCGACAAAGTATAAAAAAAAAAAAAAAAAAAATATATATATATATATATATATATATATATATATATATATATATATATATATATATATATATATATATACGAACATCGTGCATAGAACCGCGCACCTTCATAGAACATTCAAACCTCCAACAGCCAGGTTCGAACCTGGGACACCTGTGCAAGAGGCGGGAATGCCATCCGCTAGGTCATGGGCCTGGCAAATAGGAAATAACTATTCGAATACTATGTACTCGAATACCCATCGTCTCACGTTGGTGAGCAACGGGGTCTACACCGGTGATTTCCCAACAGGTTCAAATAACCAGCAACTATCATTTTACCGAACCTGACTGTACAACGCGGAGGTATATGAATACGAACATAGTGTATACAAGCGCGCACCTTAATAGAACATGCAAAACCTCCATTTTCTTCTTTTTCTGTCCCTCCTTCTAATATCCTTCGTTTCCAGCACACAGATCACCACTGCCAATCGTTTTCCACTCATCCTCTTCACATTCCCTAATTGTTTCAGTACACCCTGGCCAGCTCACTCAGTTATGCTCTGTGCACAACTGTACCAATCTCTGACGTTACTCTCTCACATAATCAGTCCACCTCGAGCCATGTATCGTTCTAACGCTATTCATTTCTAGCACATCCTTTTTTCCTTTGGCATTTAACGCTAAGTCTTATATTCATACAAAAATGTTGGGATATCTGATCCTTCTAGACGGCCACATATACCCTCACTAAAGGTGAGCGTTCGCCTCCTCACAGAGGTCGACAGCTGCTGAATGAGTGCTTAGAGAATCAAACTTTGTAGTTCCGGAGATAAAGTAAACGGGTCTTGATATCAATCTTGTGACCTGAACTCTCCTAAGTACTTCTTAATGCGCTGGTGACCTGACTTAACTTCAGCCTTCATAGTTCCAACATCCGCCACGTCCTGTCCTTGGTCGTCCCCGTTCAGTGACGAACGATAACCTTTCATCCCTGCAACTGCACAACATTATCTCACTTTTGTTCACTTTCACTTCCAACTTTATTTTCTTATACTCTCCGAGCTTCTGTCACCAGCCTCTAATGTTTCTCCCCAACACCTCCTACCAGAGTCTTGCCATTTGCAAACAGCAAATGATTTGCTTAAATTTCCGCATATTTCAAAGTCGTCCATTGCTCCCAACCTTCGCATCTACCATTTGTACCACGCCATCCATAAACAGATTCACCAGTCATGCTGACATCATGAACCCGTAACGCAGACCCATCGTCAAGGGGGCCAGTCAATTTTTTTTTTTTTCCCTAAACCCTATATATACTTTACTCTCCTGGAATAAAGAGAAGAACTTTGATATATGTGGCAACATCCCATCCGCCCATACCAAAACTACGACTATCTATGAGGCATCTCTGTTACCCTTGTCACATACATTCGTCAGATCCTTTAACATGGTGAGTAAGTCATTCTTATCCAAGTAAATCTTCCATATGTTCAACAAAGCAAAATCCTGGTCCACACACCTTCTGTCTCTCTTAAAACCACATTGCTCCTCTCCAATCAGCTGCTCTGTGCATAACATCACTGGTACAGAAGAAAATGGTTGATTCAAACGGTAGTCGGAAAGTTAAAACAATGACATGACAGGTGGAAGGGAAAGTTAACGAGAGGGTATAATGAAAGAGCCCTAACCAAACGTTACACAGGAGACCTGCAGCTACTGGCAACCTCGGCAGAAACTAGGTAGATACATTTACTCTTTTACCCCAAACTGTTCTTTCAGCATCAACCTTTTCAAAGAATACATCTAATTTCTGCAGAGGATTATGTTGAGGCGACAAAGATTCCAGCCAACAACTTTGGATGAACGCGTGAGGCTGGTGTGGATGTGGGTGGATGGCGTACCTACCCGCATCATAGCCAGAGAGATGGGCACCAGTGTGACAACAGTCTGCAGATGGGTCAGGCGGTGGCAGCAGGAAGGGAACGTCAACACGAAACATCGAAGACGCACACCAGGCATGAAGCTTGAGCCCAGCACATATGATGTTCGCCCCATGTATTGTCACTTTGCTGCGCCATCGGTTTATGTAGTTCGTAGTCATCGATTTCTTATATAGTTGAAATAAAAAGAAAAATTCTCTGTTCTTTGAAAGTACGAACAAAATGCGTCCTTTTCCCAAACCATCTATCGAAAATCATAGAATAAATTAGTGAGGAAATATGGAAACTGAAATGTTATGCATCTGAAGGGAAGATCAGCAGTTTCTTAATAACTTTCTATATCAAAATACAGAAAGACCAGTTATCAAGGACACATACAGTTAGGTCCTTGGAGGATATCCAATTGTCAACTACATGACCATCATTGACGTTTTATAGATACTCTCATGCTCTACACGACTTATGTACTCAAATTGCTACTAAAGAACGTACCAAAATACCACATCAACATCGTGATGAAAACAACAGTAAACTCTCAAAAAAAAACACATCACAGTCCCTAAAAATTAACAGCAACAGGCCAGTAATCAAAGCATAACAATACTTTTGGTATATCAACACAAAAATATCACTTTACACACAGGAATATAATCAAGCCGCTAAAGACGAGCGTCAAATGGTCTACAGCATACAGAAAAAAAAATTTTGTCTTCAGATTATCAACATGTATCAGGAAAATATATTCATCATTTCATCTATTATACTTAGCCGCTGCCTCGCGCGTTAGCAAGGTAGCGCAAGGAAACAGACGAAAGAATGGCACAACACATAGCTATACACATGTATATACATAAAAGCGAACACGAACACTCTCATATACATACCTATACATTACAGCGTTATTGTTTACTTATTTATTATACTTTGTCGCTGTCTCCCGCGTTAGCGAGGTAACGCAAGGAAACAGACGAAAAAATGACCCAACCCACACACATACACATGTATATTATTTTAATTTAAAAAAAATATATATTAAAAAAACAATAAATATAAAATAATATATATTATATATATATAATATATATATATATATATATATATATATATAAATATCTACGTCCCACCACGCACATGTTATCATACCTATATCGCTACGATACAAAATATACACACAAAGACAAATACATATAATAAACATGTATATGATTCATACTGTCTGCCCTCATTCATTACGTCGCCACCCGCCAC
>NC_092248.1:23492008-23654300 GCF_036320965.1 Panulirus ornatus | reverse complement strand
ATATATATATATATATATATATATATATATATATATATATATATATATATATATATATATATATATATATATACAGCTGTTGAATCTTATAAATGTCCTGTAAACGTTTTATTGATTTGTTCTGGAGGCGACTCTTGCTTAGGAAGAACAAGTTTAATTTTCGGAGTGTCTCCTCATATGGTTTGTTACGCAAGAAGGGAATCAATTTATTTGGTCTTCGCTGCACTCCTTCCAGATCAAGAATGCCTTTACTTGATTGAGAGGCCCAAAACTACACTGCATATTCTAGGTGTGATCTAACTAGACTTAGGTGTAGCAGCAATATCACGTCCTTGCTTTCGTACGTAAAGTTTTTGCTTATAAATCCTAACATTCAACTTGCTCTCGTGGCAGCTTCATTGCAATGCTGGGAGAACTTGTAGTTATTGGAGAGAGTGAACACTATGGGTGTCCTTATCATGTGGCTCACCAGTTCATGATCATTTCTCTTTTGAGGTTTCCTACTTTTAAGAGCTGACATCTATTGACGTTAATTGGCATTAGCCTCTTACTAGACTACCCAGAGATTTTATCTAGGTTTCTTGTAATCTTATCCTATCTTCTTCATTCAATATGGCACTGCTGATCTTTGTGTCGTCTGCAAATTTGGAGATTAGGTTATTTACCCTACGTCAACATTGTTAACATAAATGATGAAAAGTATAGGCCCAAGTACGGATCCCTGGGGGACACCACTAGTAACGGGTGACCAATATGATGATTCCTCATTCATTACGACTCTCTCCTTCCTATCACATAACCAAGCTTCTATTCAATTTCCTATGCAACCTGTGATCCTCAAGTCCTGGACTTCGTGCATCACTTTAACTTAGGGGACTTTGCCGAATGTTTTTTTGGAAGTCTAGATATATTCTATCTATAGCTTTGTCTTGTTTTGAATATAGAATAATGTATGATAAAATTCAAGGAGGTTTGTAAGGCATGATCTGCGTCTTCTGAAGCCAATGGTGTGTATTATTGATCAGGTTGTGTTGTTCCAGATAGGCTACGATTTTATCTCTAATAATTGACTCCAGAAGTTTATATATGATTGATGTGAGACTAAGAGGACGGTAATTACCAGGCAATTCCCGTCTTCCCATTCTGTATATAGGAGTGACGTCTACCAGTCTCCAGTCCTGTGGGAGTATTCCATCCTGGAGGGATTTATTCAAAATATAGGTAAATGGTCCGGCAATTTCGTGTTTGACGTTTTTAACCACTTCTGCTATTTATCCATGGCAAAATTCGTGTTGCTTTCGTGCGTAAAACAGAACTGAAGAACATTTTCAGAGTTGTTGCTGTGCTTTTATTGTCCCTAGTGTGTTCCCCAACCTCGTTTACTAAGGTTCCTATTTCGCCCCTTATATGTTTCTTATTGATGTATTTATAATATCTTTCTAAGAGAGAGAGAGAGAGAGAGAGAGAGAGAGAGAGAGAGAGAGAGACAGACAGACAGACAGACAGACAGACAGGCAGACAAACAGACAGACAGACAGACAGACAGAGCTTAGGTAACGTACACATATCTCAGCAGCTTTTCTGCTTCTAATATCCCCAGATAAATCCAAGAGAGGGAAAAGGTCTGTTCGGCAGCCATACGTCAGCAGGGTCGTCAGAGGTCATGGAGGCCTGACGTGATCAGCGGAGGTCATGGCATATCCTACATTGTGTGGGGTCGACGTCAGGAACAAGCTGACGTTGCTCCTGCCGCTACTTGGCTGCTACACACTGTTTCTCTACTGTTTCCGTGAGTACCGCAGGTCAGCTGCTACACCCTTCCTCACGTGATCACGTGAGTACCGCAGGTCAGCTGCTACACCCTTCCTCACGTGAGTACCGCAGGTCAGCTGCTACACCCTTCCTCACGTGAGTACCGCTGGTCAGCTGCTACACCCATCTTCCCGTGAGTACCACAGGTCAGCTGCTACACCCATCTTCCCGTGAGTACCGCTGGTCACGTGCTACACCCATCTTCCCGTGAGTACCGCTGGTCACGTGCTACACCCTTCCTCACGTGAGTACCGCTGGTCACGTGCTACACACTCCCTCACGTGAGTACCGCTGGTCACGTGCTACACACTTCCTCACGTGAGTACCGCTGGTCACGTGCTACACCCTTCCTCACGTGAGTACCGCTGGTCACGTGCTCTACACCCTTCCTCACGTGAGTACCGCAGGTCACGTGCTACACCCTTCCTCACGTGAGTACCGCTGGTCACGTGCTACACCCTTCCTCACGTGAGTACCGCTGGTCAGCTGCTACACCCTTCTTTCCGTGAGTGCCGCTGGTCAGCTGTTACATTTTCTTCCCATGAATATCGCTGGTCAGCTGCTGTATCCTTCTCCACGTGAGCACTGCGAATTTCTTGTCTAATGTTTTCAAAATTTGCTGGTTTGTAATCTGGGATCAAGAGTTTATTGTCATTTATTTCATAATTTGAATTTATCTAGTATCTAATCAAACTGTGATCGCTGTCTGACAAACTCTCGCCTACTTCGAAAGAGTTGATTAAGTTTGTGTCTCTTGTGAGGACAAAATCAAGAATGTTTTTACCTCTAGTTGGTTTTGTAATTAACTGTTCTAGAAAAGCGTCTTCAGTCAGTTCCGTTAGTCTCGTTCCCTCTAATTCACCTGTTTATGTTCGGACTGTTGAGTTTTCCTACTACTGAAACCTCTTTACTGTTTACTATAATTTTGATTTCATTGCATGATATCTTATCGTCGTCTTTTTGCTTAGAAGGTCTGTAAATAACGCCGAGACGTAGTTTACTTTTGAACATGTCAGTAATGTCAATATGAAGAGTCGTAAGTGTTTGTATCTGCTTATCTTAATAGCATGTAGATCATAACTACACCACCCACCTTGTACAAGCGATCTTCGTTTATATCCGGGTATTGCTAACTCGGCCATTAAGTGTTTATTCTCAGAGTTCACCCACGTTTCTGAGATGGCAATGATGTTCGGTTTTTCAGTAACTGCAGAGGATATAATTTCATCGCGTTTCGTAATGCTGCTCTGGGCATTTGTGTATATCAAATTTGATTTCTGGACTTAATTTGCCTTTGTTTTTACTGTCCGTATGATGCGTGTTTGTATTATCTCTGTTAATGTCTGCGTCGTGTGCAGCAGCGGGAGAGAGACGATTCTCCATCTGTTTTGGGTTCGCCGCCTTACTCTGACCCTCCCCGCACTGGACCCTACCAGAATCGTTCTTAAAAATTACCTGAGAGTTGACCTGTAGCTGTGCTAACCCGCTACTTGTATACTGCCAGAGTTGTCCCCAACTGACCCTACTTGACCTTTCTTTGCTAATTCCTCTGCCTGTGAGGTTACCGCTACTAGCCGAGGATCCCTACCGCCAAGGTCCCATCCATCCTCCACCAATACCTTGTTCCTCAGTTCTCGTACACACTCAGATCCCCCCCCCCCACACATACACACCCCGCCTCAACCTGCCCCCACAGCTACTCTCCGACCCTCTCCCTCTCTCCTACCTCTTCCGTTAGCTAGACCATGATTTGCTCTCACTATTCCATGTAAGTGAAGACCATCCCTAGTGTACAGAGATCTATCATGACTAAAATGGTCCCACAGGTCTATACTAAACACACTATCCTCCTCCCTACAGAGAGCTTCCATTCTTCTGTTTATCCCCAACATTCTACTGAGGGTACAGGAATCGACGTCATACCTTGGCAGCAATCACGATATTATGAGCTTCCTACGACCTTCCTTGAACTTGTTAATTAGTTCGCTATACCTTACTACTATTTCTTCCGATCTCCCATTAACTGCCTCGTTCGTCCCCAGCTGAACGAGAAAAATCACATCCTCTGGATTGTTTGAGACTATGTCGTCAAACTTATCTAGGACGTGTTCCATATTATCACCTGCATAACACAAGTTCTTCCTGCTTCTACCCTTAACGCAGAACTCCTGGTCCTGATGTCTGACTATAGATTCCCCGACCCGGATGATGCTACGACCATCCTTCATCCTCCAGTACACTAAACCTATTGTGAGTGGAGAGTTCGTTCGGTTGTTGGGTAATGTGACGACAAGTTTTCCTCGCAGGTTGGAAGGTGGAAGTATCTTCCAGCTTCATCTCTACGGTTGCTATCCTATTATCTAAACTATCTACCCTAGATGATATACCTGTGTCTGTTTCCTGGATCGCAACCGCTTTCACCGTTATGAACCCAGCTTCCTCTTCCCACCCATTCATCCTAACATCTAGTTTCCCCAAGGCTTCCCTGTTTTTCGTAACACCTTCCGAAAACCTATCAAATACGTCGCAGAACAAACAAGAAGTGTACTCGCCTTCATCTCTGAGTAGAAAATTCCTGGTGAACTTTCGATGGCGTCTAGGGCAGGCAACTCGAGAAGCTAGTGCCATATTCTAGGATTTTCACAAAGCTTTAGATAATTATACCGATTCAAAGAATTTCACAAAGATTCAATGGATTTCACCAAGATTTAAGTGAGTCACTAAACGGCACATAAAAAGACCTGTATGAAATTGGTTCGGCGAGCGCTTGAGTAGGGCACATCTGTCAGTTGCTACGGAAAAGGTTCCGGATGAATGGAAGTTTGCTAGTGTAACATTGATAATCCAAGAAGGTAATGAGTCATTGCCGGGAAATTATCGTCTGGTTAGCTTAACGTCTGTAGTTGGAAAACTTATGAAAACCATCACTTGAGACCATTTAGAGGACCATCACTTGACAACGATTCTTAGCATTGGTTTCGACGATACACTTCATGTCTGATGAATCTGCTTAAATTCATCAATAAGATGATAAACATGTATGAAGAAAGTAAGACAACTGATACCGTCTACCTAGATATTGAGAAAAGCATTCGATAAAGTTCCGCATCAAAGGTTACGAGTAAAATTAAGTCACATGGCATTGACTGGGCTGTACTTCGTTGGCTGAGAAATTGATTAACTGGCCGAAAATAGAGTTGTGATTAATGATCCGTCAGAATGGTTGCACGTAAAAAGTGGTGTGCCACAAGGATCAGTCTTGGGACCGGTTTTCTTTCTAATGTATATCAATGATCTTCATAATTTGCTGCACTGAAATATATAGAAATTTTGCAGATTATACTAAGCTGGGGAATAAATTCACAAATAAACTTAAATGTATGCAGCTTCAAAGTGACATAGGCAATATAACTGACTGGGCTCTTGAGTAGAAAGTGAATTTTGGTTCAGATTAGGGCAAATTATTTCATATCAGTAGTAAAAACGAAAAGGAAAGCAAGATATAGTATGAAATCCGTTGAACTGCAAAAGTAAAAGAGAAAAAAGACCTGACTGAAAACTAAGAAAGCAGTGCATAGAAACAGTAAAAAGAGCAAACAAGGTTCTTGGATTCATCGGTATGACTTTTGAATTTAAATCTAGAGAAATAATCTTTGATTTTTACATTTCTCTGGTGTATCCCCATCTTGAAAATTGTGTTCAGTTTGTGTCACCTTACTTGAAATAAGATAAATAGAATGGCACAGAGTCGAGATACGAGGATAGATCGTAAGCTGAGTGACAAATCCTATAACAGCCAACTAAACGACTTCAGTCTATCTAGCTTAGAAAAGTGGCGGCCAGAAGGAAAGTATTATTGATTATCAAAAGCTTTGATATTCTTGATCTCCCAAACACTTAAGCCTTGATTCGTCTAATCATAGTCATAACATCAGACTTTTTACCTCGAATTAGGTGAACTAAAATTTTCTTCAATTGCACTGTTATCAGAGCTGTTGTTATCACTACATATACGTTTAAGAACTGACTTCATTAATATCTTTCTTCAAGTCCATGACGAACATTATTTGTGCCTTCTTAGTCACATGAAGTATTTGTAAGCTTTTGTCTTTAATTCATTTGTATGCCTTTCTACTTTTACCACACAAGTCTGTGAGTTCTTGATATCTTCCGCCATCACAAACAACCTCGAAAGGACCTAGGTGTCTGTTGCTATTTGAATACTTTTGTATAAGAAAGGAGTTTATTGCACCTAACTCATCCTCCATCCCCCAGTATCAACCTTGCTACTCTTATGAGGCATTTGCGGTCATGCTGGTTAAGAAGGCTGTCAGCTTCCTCTCACCAGCACTGCAAATGGAAGGTCTTGCCCAGAACTGTAGAGGACCGATCCTGTGGTGTTGCGTCGGCCATCCGTATGATTTACCTTCTCTCGAGTCACTGATATTAACTTTACCCTCTTGAGAACCAGTGCCACCTGAACAACAGGAACGACCCTTGACCACGGCAGTGCGATCCCTGGGTAGGATGGCCTGACCTTGACCTGCCCTCTGATAGTTACAAAGGCCAAGCCATCATACCCAAGGATCTTACCGTCGTGCTCAAAGATTGTATCGTCGAGCTCAAGGGGTTAGGAAAACGGTTTGTGGTCTGCTGTACAAAAATGGTTCTTTTATTGGTATGACTATAACTGTACAGAGTGAGATGAGGGTAAGAGTTAGCACGGCAGGTGTGACTAGGAAGCTACCCAGGTGAAGTCTGCCGTTGGCCACCCGCTGCCATCTCTACGACGTGACATCTAGCACTGCTTTTCTAAACATCTGATCTCGCTCAGAAGAGGCCTTTGTTTGTTCAGCAGGGAAAGGTTTTACAACGACCACACAAGGTATGTTATTTGCCCAGATATAACAGTTGCTACACGTCTCCCGGTAGATCCTGCTGGTGAAGTGACAGTGCTACATCTCTCAAGACAGGTCCTACTGGAGGAGTGACAGTGCTACATATCTTCCGGCAGGTCCTGTTGAAGGAGTGATGGTGCTACAGTTCCAGAAGGATCGGGTGGCATCGAGCGACACAGTAGCGTGGTACAAGGGCCAGCTGGACCCTGACAGGAAGCTCCTCTCTGTCACTCTCTGCGCCAGGTTCTTCCTCTTCACCATCCACGGCTGGGCCACCTTCTTCGTCTTATCCAATGCCCAGGGCGAAGTGTCCATTCTTGAGGGAGGTGAGTATTATGGCAAAGTCAAGTTCTCCTTGTGTAGCTGTTGTACTTCTTTTACATTTTGTTACATTATTCAATAAGCACTCGATAAAGTTCCACATCAAACGTTAGTGACAAAAGTTATGTCACATGGTATTGATGGGGTTGTACTTGGGTGGTTATGAAACTCGTTGACTCTCAGTAAACAAAGAGTGGTAAATAATAATCAAACCTCAGAAAAGTTAAACGTAGCAAGTGGTGTGCCACAGGGATCAATCTTGGGACCGGTTTTCTTTCTCATTTATATCAACGACATTGATAATGGGCTGCATTGTGATATATCGAAATTCGCTGAGATACTAAGTAATTGTAAGTGTCAGATAGTAGGCGTTGAATTGGTGCACGGAGCCATCTTACAACCTCCTTGTTAGAATTGCTGGTCTTACGTTATGTCCTCATCAAAACGGGACTATCGGGCTAGTTCCGCTGTTATGCCTACTGAGGTTTCACTTTTCTTCATATAAGTTCTCTCGCCATCTCTTTTCTGTACAATCTATTTCTAAATGTGATCATGGTAGGGTCCATGAAATTTATGGCTCCTATTCCCCGGCATTATGAGTTGACTGACAACCTTCGGATTCCTGCCTGACTCTACTGCCAATGAGAGGTAGGGTTTAGATGGTGGTAGTACCAGCCCTGCCATACCTCTCCCTCTCTAGTAGACCTTCCTCTTTTTCTCCTCACTATGCCAGCATTCGTGGTCTCTTTAGTAACCTCTCTTCTGTTGAACACCATCTGTCTACCACCTTTCCTAATAATGATGTTCTCACTGGCCCTTTTCTCATTTCCTGTCATAATGCCCATTCACGATTCCAGGTTCAGAAGTGATGTTTGTGCTTATTCCAACGTCAACACGCCTCTGGCACGCCTCAAGGACCTTGAATCACAAAAGTTTGATGTAATCTGACTCATGGTCTGTCTTCCAACTATCACTGTTTCTATCTGTTTCACCTGCTGCTCTCGTAATTCTACAACCTTTACAACTTTCTTCGACTGTCTAAACTCCTATCATGAGTCCATGGCATCCTCTCACCCGCAAGCCAAGATCCTCTGCCTCGGGGATTTCAACGTTCACCATAGAATGGTTGAAATATCTTTGATACAGATGGTGGTATTGGTATGTGTAGGGGTGGGGGAGAGAGGATGAGGTCCTCACGTTCTCCATTCTCAATGATCCAGAGCAAATCATCTCCCACCTGATCCATATTCCTGACCGCTGTTATCCCTCAATACGACTCAGTGGTGTGTTGTTGTTTGAATTTTTTTGTATATCTATTCCTTCTCTGTCTTTGGTTTATCTTTCTCTTGTGTTAATGTAGAATGTTGTTATTCGGCTACTTATTTTCATTACTTTACCATTCCTTGTTTCTATTAAGCCAGCTGCTTCCGAAATGTATGGATTTTTGTATCATTAAAAGTGGACGGCAGACAATACTATTCCTATTTCATACTGGCTCTAACTCCATTCTCCATATCTCTTTCGTAACTATTTGCTTTCCCAAATTTGCTTCTATCGTCAACTGTTTGTTGTCCCACTGTTCAGTTTCTATTGTTAATTGTTTGTCACTCTGTTCTTCAGCTTCTATTGTTAAGTGTTCGTTTCTCTGTGTTATATTAATTCAGTTTCTACTATAATCTGTTCCTTCCCCATAACTCAGTTTCTACTGTTATCTCTTCCTTCCCCATAATTCAGTTTCTACTGATATCTGTTCGTTCCCCATAATTCAGTTTCTACTGATATCTGTTCGTTCCTCATAATTCAGTTTCTACTGTTATCTGTTCGTTCCCCCATAATTCAGTTTCTACTGTTATCTGTTCCATAACTCAGTTTCTACTGTTATCTGTTCGTTCCCCATAATTCAGTTTCTACTGTTATCTGTTCGTTCATCATAATTCAGTTTCTACTGTTATCTGTTCGTTTTCTCAAAGTTTAGTAATAATATTATCCGTTTGTTTTCCCGCTCTGTCGTCTCTATCATTAATTCTTCGTTTCCCCATTGTATATTTTCTCCTGTTAACTGCTCCTCTCCCCGCACATCTGTCTCTGTTCTTACGTGTTCCTTACCCCGTAATTCCTTTTATACTGTAAACTTACAGTATGTTTTCCTCAGAGTTCAGTTTGTATTCTTTTACTATTTGTTAACCCATAGTTCATTTTCTATGGTTTACTGTTTCTATTGCCTTACTTCATTTTATATTATTTACTGTTAATCACCCCATGACTCATTTTCTTTCATCATCTGTTCTTTACTACGTAGTTCAGGTTATAGTCTTGATTAACTGTTCATTTGGACATAGTTTAGTGTCTGTTGGTGACCGCTCGTTACCCCACAACGCAGTTTCTATTCAAGCTGTTCATTACCCCATATTTCAGTTTCTATTGTAAACTGTTTATTACCCTATAGTTCACTCTCTATTGTTAAGTATTCATTAGCGCATAGTTCAGTTTCTATTGTTAACTATTTGTTACCGGATAGTTCAATTTCTATTAACTTATCTTCGTCCTATAGTTTAGCTTTGAGTTTTAACTGTTCATTACCTAATAGTTCAATTTCTGTTGCTAGTTGTTCTCTGTACAAAAGATTAGCCTAGTTACCCACCATAAGGCAGATTTGTTAATGTGGTTACCCACCACACAGGTCTGTGGACTAACCCACCACACAGGTCTGTGGACTAACCCACCACACACGTCTGTGGACTAACCCACCACACAGGTCTATGTACTAACCAACCACACAGGTCTGTGTACTAACCTACCACACAGGTCTGTGTACTAACCCACCACACAGGTCTGTGGACTAACCCACCACGCAGGTCTGTGTACTAACCCACCACACAGGTCTGTGGACTAACCCACCACGCAGGTCTGTGTACTAACCCACCACACAGGTCTGTGGACTAACCCACCACACAGGTCTGTGGACTAACCCACCACACAGGTCTGTGGACTAACCCACCACACAGGTCTGTGTACTAACCCACCACGCAGGTCTGTGTATTAACCCACCACGCAGGTCTGTGTACTAACCCACCACGCAGGTCTGTGTACTAACCCACCACGCAGGTCTGTGTACTAAACCACCGCACAGGTCTCTGTATTTAAAATGCGAGATATCAGGGGTTTCAAGACGTTTTTTGCAAAAAAAAAAAAAGATGAAACAGCATTTAGCTCCTCACATATTTATCTAAGTCTCTCCATCACATTTCCCTCTGATTATTTCTCAACTTTACTGTCTGATCGTTGACCAGGAGTTAACCACTAAACTAATAAATTAGTCTAGGGTGATGTTTTGTCTTTGATTATTCTTTGTATTTCTGTGGACAATCTGCCCATCGTGTCTAACCTCCTTCAAAACGAAGATGTATGTCTAATATTACTAGACTGAATGTCTATTGTCGCCTCCTTACCCATTAAGTTATAGATCTCATGGCTATGTTCTTCATGAAAGGTTTGTGTTTTAAGAACATTAATGAGAGCAATAGGAAGCCACCCAGAGAGGACAAGTGGTAACGTATAGTCCCTTCTCCTCAGACGTGTGGGTGGAGCGCGTCAGGCCAGTCCTCGCAAGGAATTGGAACTTCCAGATCCTCAAGGATAAGCTTTGGCTATACAGGTGGGTGTCCCAGCTGCTGACTGTACAGGTGGGTGTCCCAGCTGCTGACTGTACAGGTGGGTGTCCCAGCTGCTGGCTGTACAGGTGGGTGTCCCAGCTGCTTACTGTACAGGTGGGTGTCCCAGCTGCTGACTGTACAGGTGGGTGTCCCAGCTGCTGACTGTACAGGTGGGTGTCCCAGCTGCTGACTGTACAGGTGGGTGTCGTAGCTGCTGGCTGTGAAGGTGGGTGTCCCAGCTGCTGACTGTACAGGTGGGTGTCCCAGCTGTTGGCTGTGAAGGTGGGTGTCCCAGCTGCTGACTGTACAGGTGGGTGTCCCAGCTGCTGGCTGTGTAGGTGGGTGTCCCAGCTGCTGGCTGTGTAGGTAAGTGTTCAAATCACAGAGGCATAAGTTTGTTGAGTATTCCAGAGAAATTATACAGAACGTTATTGACTGAGAGGGTGAAGGAATATACAGAGAACGAGACTGGGGTAGAGCGGTGTGGTTTCTGAAGTGGTGGAGAACGTATGGATCAGGTGTTTGTTTTGAAGGATGTATGTGAAAAATACTTAGAAAAACAGATAGATTTGTATGTAGCATTTATGGATCTGGATAAGGCATGTGGTAGGGTTGATATACATACTTTGTGGAAGGTTGTGAGAGTATATGGTGTGGGAGGTAAGTCGCAAGAAGTAGTGAAAGGTTTTTGCCAAGGATGTAAGGCAGGTGTAGGAGTAGGTAGAGAGCAGAGTGACTGGTTCCCAGTGAATGTCGGTTTGCGGCAGGGGTGTGTGTTGTCCCTGTGGTTGTTTAATTTGATCATGAATGGGGTGGTTAGGGTGGTAAATGCAACAGTTTTGGAGAGAGGGACGTGTATACAGTCTTTTGTGGATGAGAGGGCCTGGGAAGTGAGTCATTTGTTGTTCGCCGATGATACAGCTCTAGTTGCTGATTCGTGTGAGAAACTGCAGAAGCTGGTGACTGAATTTGAAAAAGTTATTGAAACGAGAAAGTTGAGAGTAAATGTGAATAAGAGCAAGGTTATTAAGTTCAGTGAGGTTGAGGGACAAGTTAATTGGGATGTATGTTTGAGTAGAGAAAAACTGGGGATAGTGAAGTGTTCTAGATATCTGGAAGTGGATTTAGCAGCGGATGGAACCATGGAAGCAGAAGGGAGTCACAGGGTTGGGGAGGGAAAGAAGGTTCTGGGATGGATGAAGAATGTGTGGAACGAGAGAATGTTATCTCGCAGAGCAAAAATAGGTATAGGAAATAATGAATATAGCTCTCAGTGCGTGATCCTTTTGCAAAATTGTCTGTAGTTATGTCTGTTATTAAGAGCACTGCGGATATGTGATCCCATTGGCAAGGCAGATGAATGTAGTCATAAAAGACGCATCTTTAGTCAGTTACATTATCAAAATTGGTTTTTAAATGAAACTTTCTGGAAAAATAGAGACATTTTATGCTTCTTGTAATAAACATGTGACAAATAAGGCTCAGGCAAAAATTTAGTGTTGCCCTATTCTCACAACAGCTAATTTAAGAAATTTCCAAAAAAACAGTTCTTATAATGTTTCTTTCTAGTAATATAATACCATCAGCAATACCTTAGAAAAGAGTAGGCCAAATTATGCAACAAATGGTAGTGTTTACACCGTTCAATGCAAGGCATGTAAATTTATCTATGTAGGCTTGACCGGTAACACTGAAACGGAGAGGCGTCATTGGCTTCAGAAGTCAGTGCGGATGGATGACGAAAAAATGCGATCGCTAAACATTGTCATAAAAATTGATCACCCAATAGATCTTGAAAATCCCGTTATTTTAAACCCCTCTGCTGATTATGCCATATATCACTGAATATGTCTTAATTGCTAATACTAAAAGCTTCTCTTTGTCCCCAGGTAAATTTAAAGCCCATCTAAGCATTAACCAATTCATTATGAGAGTTTTGAAAAGAAAACTCAAAAACGTGTGCCACATGCATAGAAAAATTACATGTTCGATAAAAGTGTATGAACTGCTATTGAAGTGCGATTTCACCTTAATTTTATTTATTTATTTATTAAACTTCGTCTCCCGCGTTAGCGAGGTAGCGCAAGGAAACAGACGAAAGAATGGCCCAACCCACCCACATACACATGTATATACATATAAGTCCACACACAGCACATATGCATATCTATACATCTCAACGTATACATATATATACACACACAAACATATACATATATAAACATGTACATAATTCATACTGTCTGCCCTTATTCATCCCCGTCGCCATCACGCCACACATGAAATGGAAACCCTCTTCCCCTGCATGTGAGCGAGGTAGCGCTAGGAAAAGACAACAAAGGCCACAATCGTTCACACTCAGTCTCCAGCTGACATGTATAATTCATCGAAACCACAGCTCCCTTTCCACATCCAGGCCTCGCAAAAATTTCCATGGTTTACCCCAGACGCTTCACATGCCCTGGGTTAATCCACTGACAAGCACATCGACGGCGGTACACCACATCGTTCCAATTCACTCTATTCCTTGCACGCCTTTCACCCTCCTACATATTCAGACCCTGATCACTCGAAATCTTTTTCATTCTAACTTTCCACCTCCAATTTGGTCTCCCACTTCTCCTCGTTCCCTCCACCTCTGACACATATATCCTCTTGGTCAATCTTTCCTCACTCATTCTCTCCATGTGACCAAACCATTTCAAAACACCCTCCTCTGTTCTTTCAGCCACACTCTTTATATTACCACACATCTCTCTAACCCTTTCATTACTTTATCGATCAAACCACCTCACACCACATATTGTCCTCAAACATCGCATTTCCAACACATCCACCCTCCTCCGCACAACTCTATCTATAGCCCACGCCTCGCAACCATATAACATTATTGAAACCACTATTCCTTCAAACATACTCATTTTTGCTTTCTAAGATAACGTTCTCGACTTCCACACATTCTTCAACTCTCCCATAACCTTTGCCCTCTCTCCTACCCTATGATTCACTTCCGCTTCAATAGTTCCATCCGTTACGAAATCCACTCCCAGATATATAAAATACTTTACCTCCTCCATATATATATATATATATATATATATATATATATATATATATATATATATATATATATATATATATATATATATATATATATATATATATATATATATATATATATATATATATATATATATATATATATTTTTTTTTTTTTTTTTTTTTTTATACTTTGTCGCTGTCTCCCGCGTTTGCGAGGTAGCGCAAGGAAACAGACGAAAGAAACGGCCCCACCCCCCCCCCCCCATACACATGTACATACACACGTCCACACACGCAAATATACATACCTACACCGCTTTCCATGGTTTACCCCAGACGCTTCACATGCCTTGGTTCAATCCACTGACAGCACGTCAACCCCTGTATACCACATCGCTCCAATTCACTCTATTCCTTGCCCTCCTTTCACCCTCCTGCATGTTCAGGCCCCGATCACACAAAATCTTTTTCACTCCATCTTTCCACCTCCAATTTGGTCTCCCTCTTCTCCTCGTTCCCTCCACCTCCGACACATATATCCTCTTGGTCAATCTTTCCTCACTCATTCTCTCCATGTGCCCAAACCATTTCAAAAAACCCTCTTCTCCTCTCTCAACCACGCTCTTTTTATTTCCACACATCTCTCTTACCCTTACGTTACTTACTCGATCAAACCACCTCACACCACACATTGTCCTCAAACATCTCATTTCCAGCACATCCATCCTCCTGCGCACAACTCTATCCATAGCCCACGCCTCGCAACCATACAGCATTGTTGGAACCACTATTCCTTCAAACATACCCATTTTTGCTTTCCGAGATAATGTTCTCGACTTCCACACATTTTTCAAGGCTCCCAAAATTTTCGCCCCCTCCCCCACCCTATGATCCACTTCCGCTTCCATGGTTCCATCCGCTGACAGATCCACTCCCAGATATCTAAAACACTTCACTTCCTCCAGTTTTTCTCCATTCAAACTCACCTCCCAATTGACTTGACCCTCAACCCTACTGTACCTAATAACCTTGCTCTTATTCACATTTACTCTTAACTTTCTTCTTCCACACACTTTACCAAACTCAGTCACCAGCTTCTGCAGTTTCTCACATGAATCAGCCACCAGCGCTGTATCATCAGCGAACAACAACTGACTCACTTCCCAAGCTCTCTCATCCCCCACAGACTTCATACTTGCCCCTCTTTCCAGGACTCTTGCATTTACCTCCCTAACAACCCCATCCATAAACAAATTAAACAACCATGGAGACATCACACACCCCTGCCGCAAACCTACATTCACTGAGAACCAATCACTTTCCTCTCTTCCTACACGTACACATGCCTTACATCCTCGATAAAAACTTTTCACTGCTTCTAACAACTTGCCTCCCACACCATATATTCTTAATACCTTCCACAGAGCATCTCTATCAACTCTATCATATGCCTTCTCCAGATCCATAAATGCTACATACAAATCCATTTGCTTTTCTAAGTATTTCTCACATACATTCTTCAAAGCAAACACCTGATCCACACATCCTCTACCACTTCTGAAACCGCACTGCTCTTCCCCAATCTGATGCTCTGTACATGCCTTCACCCTCTCAATCAATACCCTCCCATATAATTTACCAGGAATACTCAACAAACTTATACCTCTGTAATTTGAGCACTCACTCTTATCCCCTTTGCCTTTGTACAATGGCACTATGCACGCATTCCGCCAATCCTCAGGCACCTCACCATGAGTCATACATACATTAAATAACCTTACCAACCAGTCAACAATACAGTCACCCCCTTTTTTAATAAATTCCACTGCAATACCATCCAATCCTGCTGCCTTGCCGGCTTTCATCTTCCGCAAAGCTTTTACTACCTCTTCTCTGTTTACCAAATCATTTTCCCTAACCCTCTCACTTTGCACACCACCTCGACCAAAACACCCTATATCTGCCACTCTGTCATCAGACACATTCAACAAACCTTCAAAATACTCATTCCATCTCCTTCTCACATCACCACTACTTGTTATCACCTCCCCATTTACGCCCTTCACTGAAGTTCCCATTTGCTCCCTTGTCTTACGCACCCTATTTACCTCCTTCCAGAACATCTTTTTATTCTCCCTAAAATTTACTGATAGTCTCTCACCCCAACTCTCATTTGCCCTTTTTTTTCACCTCTTGCACCTTTCTCTTGACCTCCTGTCTCTTTCTTTTATACTTCTCCCACTCAATTGCATTTTTTCCCTGCACAAATCGTCCAAATGCCTCTCTCTTCTCTTTCACTAATACTCTTACTTCTTCATCCCACCACTCACTACCCTTTCTAAACAGCCCACCTCCCACTCTTCTCATGCCACAAGCATCTTTTGCGCAATCCATCACTGATTCCCTAAATACATCCCATTCCTCCCCCACTCCCCTTACTTCCATTGTTCTCACCTTTTTCCATTCTGTACACAGTCTCTCCTGGTACTTCCCCACACACGTCTCCTTCTCAAGCTCACTTACTCTCACCACCATCTTCACCCCAACATTCACTCCTCTTTTCTGAAAACCCATACTAATCTTCACCTTAGCCTCCACAAGATAATGATCAGACATCCCTCCAGTTGCACCTCTCAGCACATTAACATCCAAAAGTCTCTCTTTCGCACGCCTGTCAATTAACACGTAATCCAATAACGCTCTCTTGCCATCTCTCCTACTTACATAAGTATACTTATGTATATCTCGCTTTTTAAACCAGGTATTCCCAATCATCAGTCCTTTTTCAGCACATAAATCTACAAGCTCTTCACCATTTCCATTTACAACACTGAACACCCCATGCATACCAATTATTCCCTCAACTGCCACATTACTCACCTTTGCATTCAAATCACCCATCACTATAACCCGGTCTCGTGCATCAAAACCGCTAACACACTCATTCACCTGCTCCCAAAACACTTGCCTCTCATGATCTTTCTTCTCATGCCCAGGTGCATATGCACCAATAATCACCCACCTCTCTCCATCAACTTTCAATTTTACCCATATTAATCGAGAATTTACTTTCTTACATTCTATCACATACTCCCACAACTCCTGTTTCAGGAGTATTGCTACTCCTTCCCTTGCTCTTGTCCTCTCACTAACCCCTGACTTCACTCCCCAGACATTTCCAAACCACTCTTCCCCTTTGCCCTTGAGCTTCGTTTCACTCAGAGCCAAAACATCCAGGTTCCTTTCCTCAAACATACTACCTATCTCTCCTTTTTTCACATCTTGGTTACATCCACACACATTTAGGCACCCCACTCTGAGCCTAAATGTGGACTTGTATGTATATATATATATATATATATATATATATATATATATATATATATATATATATATATATATATATATATATATATATATATATATATATATATACATATATATATATATATATATATATATATATATATATATATATATATATATATATATATTTTTTTTTTTTTTCTTTTTTTTTCATACTATTCGCCATTTCCCACGTTTGCGAGGTGGCGCAAGGAAACGGACGAAAGAAATTGCTTAAACCACCCCATACACAATGTATATACATACAAGTCCACACACGCAAATATACATACCTATACATCTCAATGCGCACAATTCACACTGTCTCCCTTTATTCATTCCCATCGCCACCTCGCCACACATGGAATACCTTCCCCCTCCCCCTTCATGTGTGCGAGGTAGCGCTAGGAAAAGACAACGAAGGCCCCATTCGTTCACACTCAGTCTCTACCTGTCATGAAATAATGCCCGAAACCACAGCTCCCTTTCCACATCCAGGCCCCACACAACTTTCCATGGTTTACCACAGACGCTTCACATGCCCTGATTCAATCCACTGACAGCACGTCAACCCGGTATACCATATCGATCCAATTCACTCTATTCCTTGCCCGCCTTTCACCCTCCTGCATGTTCAGGCCCCGATCACTCAAAATCTTTTTCACTCCATCTTTCCAACTACAATTCGGTCTCCCACTTCTCCTCGTTCCCTCCAACTCCGACACATATATCCTCTTGGTCAATCTTTCCTCACTCATTCTCTCCATGTGCCCAAACCATTTCAAAACACCCTCTTCTGCTCTCTCAACCACGCTCATTTTATTTCCACACATCTCTCTTACCCTTACATTACGTACTCGATCAAACCACCTCACACCACACATTGTCCTCAAACATCTCATTTCCAGCACATCCACCCTCCTGCGCACATCTGTATCCATAGCCCACGCCTCGCAACCACACAACATTGTTGGAACCACTATTCCTTCAAACATACCCATTTTTGCTTTCCGAGATAATGTTCTCGACTTCCATACATTCTTCAAGGCTCCCAGGATTTTCGCCCCCTCCCCCACCCTTTGATTCACTTCCGCTTCCATGGTTCCATCCGCTGCCAGATCCACTCCCAGATATCTAAAACACTTTACTTCCTCCAGTTATTCTCCATTCAAACTTACCTCCCAATTGACTTGACCCTCAACCCTACTGTACCTGATAACCTTGCTCTTATTCACATTTACTCTTAATTTTCTTCTTTCACACACTTTATCAAACTCAGTCACCAGCTTCTGCAGTTTCTCACATGAATCAGCCACCAGCGCTGCATCATCAGGGAACAACAACTGACTCACTTACCAAGCTCTCTCATCCACAACAGACTTCATACTTGCCCCTCTTTCCAAAACTCTTGCATTCACCTCCCTACCAACCCCATCCATAAACAAATCAAACAACCATGGAGACATCACACACCCCTGCCGCAAAACTACATTCACTGAGAACCAATCACTTTCCTCTCTTCCTACACGTACACATGCCTTACATCCTCGATAAAAACTTTTCACTGCTTCTAACAACTTGCCTCCCACAACATATATTCTTAATACCTTCCACAGAGCATCTCTCTCAACTCTATCATGTGCCTTTTCCAGATCCATAAATGCTACATACAAATCCATTTGCTTTTCTAAGTATTGCTCACATACATTCTTCAAAGCAAACTCGTGATCCACACATCCTCTACCACTTCTGAAACCACACTGCTCTTCCCCAATCTGATGCTCTGTACATGCCTTCACCCTCTCAATCAATACCCTCCCATATAATTTACCAGGAATACTTGGTAAACAGAGAAGAGGTAGTAAAAGCTTTGCGGAAGATGAAAGCCGGCAAGGCAGCAGGTTTGGATGGTATTGCAGTGGAATTTATTAAAAAAGGGAGTGACTTTATTATTGACTGGTTGGTAAGGTTATTTAATGTATGTATGACTCATTGTAAGGTGCCTGAGGATTGGCGGAATGCGTGCATAGTGCCATTGTACAAAGGCAAAGGGGATAAGAGTGAGTGCTCAAATTACAGAGGTATAAGTTTGTTGAGTATTCCTGGTAAATTATATGGGAGGGTATTGATTGAGAGGGTGAAGGCATGTACAGAGCATCAGATTGGGGAAGAGCAGTGTGGTTTCAGAAGTGGTAGAGGATGTGTGGATCAGGTGTTTGCTTTGAAGAATGTATGTGAGAAATACTTAGAAAAGCAAATGGATTTGTATGTAGCATTTATGGATCTGGAGAAGTCATATGATAGAGTTGATAGAGATGCTCTGTGGAAGGTATTAAGAATATATGGTGTGGGAGGCAAGTTGTTAGAAGCAGTGAAAAGTTTTTATCGAGGATGTATGGCATGTGTACGTGTAGGAAGAGAGGAAAGTGATTGGCTCCCAGTGAATGTAGGTTTGCGGCAGGGGTGTGTGATGTCTCCATGGTTGTTTAATTTGTTTATGGATGGGGTTGTTAGGGAGGTAAATGCAAGAGTTTTGGAAAGAGGGGCAAGTATGAAGTCTGTTGGGGATGAGAGAGCTTGGGAAGTGAGTCAGTTGTTGTTCGCTGATGATACAGCGCTGGTGGCTGATTCATGTGAGAAACTGCAGAAGCTGGTGACTGAGTTTGGTAAAGTGTGTGAAAGAAGAAAGTTAAGAGTAAATGTGAATAAGAGCAAGGTTATTAGGTACAGTAGGGTTGAGGGTCAAGTCAATTGGGAGGTAAGTTTGAATGGAGAAAAACTGGAGGAAGTAAAGTGTTTTAGATATCTGGGAGTGGATCTGGCAGCGGATGGAACCATGGAAGCGGAAGTGGATCATAGGGTGGGGGAGGGGGCGGAAATCCTGGGAGCCTTGAAGAATGTGTGGAAGTCGAGAACATTATCTCGGAAAGCAAAAATGGGTATGTTTGAAGGAATAGTGGTTCCAACAATGTTGTATGGTTGCGAGGCGTGGGCTATGGATAGAGTTGTGCGCAGGAGGATGGATGTGCTGGAAATGAGATGTTTGAGGTCAATGTGTGGTGTGAGGTGGTTTACTACTTCTGAAACCAAACTGCTCTTCCCCAATCTGCTGTTTTGTACATGCCTTTACCCTTTCAATCAATACCTTACCATGTAATTTCCAGGAATACTCAACAAGCTTATACCTCTGTAATTTGAACATTCATTTTTATCCCCTTTGCCTTTGTACATTGGCACTATGCATGCATTCTTCCAATCCTGAGGCCCTTCACCATGATCCATACATACAGTGAATATCCTTACCAACCAATCTGCTGTAATACCATCCAAATCCGCCGTCTTGCCAGTTTGTATCTTCCGCATAGCTTTCACTACCTCTTCCCTGTTCACGAAACCATTTTCCCTGACCCTCTCGTTTCGCACACCACCCCGACCAAAGCAAACTATATCTGCCACTGTATCATCAAACACATTCAAGAAACCTTTAAAATATTCACTCAGTCTCCTTCTCACTTCATCACTAACTGATTATTACCTACCTATTTGACCCCTTACAGATATTCCCCTTTGTTCCCTTGTCTTACACATTATATCTCTCTAAAATTTATCGTTTCTCACCCCAACTCTCATTTGCCATCTTTTTCACCCCTTGCACCTTTCTCTTGACTTCCTGCAGCTCTCCTTTATACATCTCCAAGTCATTTGCACTACTTATCTGTAAAGTTCGTCCAAATGCCTCTCTTTTCTCTTTCACTTTCTTACCACTTTATCCCACCAATTATTCCCATTTCTAATCTGCCCACCTCCCACCTTTCTCATGAAAGATGCATCTTTTGTGCAAACCGTCACTGCTTCCCTAAATACATCCCATTCCTCCCCCACTCTCCTTACGCCATTTGCTCCCATTTTTTGCCATTCTGCACTCAATCTTTCGTGGTACTTCCTCATACACGTCTCTTTTCCAAGCTCACTTACTCTCACCACTCTCTTTTCTTCAACATTCTCTCTTCTTTTCTGAAAATCTGTACAAACCTTCACTTTCGCCTCCACAAGAAGTAATCAGACATCCCTCCGGATGCCCCTTTCAGTTTCTCTTTCACACGTCCATCAATTAACACGTAATTCAATAACGTCTCTGGCCATTTCTCCTATTCACATACGTATATCTCTCTTTTTAAACCCAGTATTCCCAATCACCAGTCCATTTTTAGCACACAAATCCACAAGCTCTTCATCATTTCCATTTACAACACTGAACACCCCATTTACACCAATTGTACCCTCAGCTGCCACATTACTCACCTTTGCTTTCAAATCACCCATCACTATAACCCGGTCTCGCGTCTCAAAGCTGCTAACACACTCACTCAGCTGCTCCCACAACACTTGCCCCATGAACCACTTACTGAAAGAGTACTGGTGTTATTCCAGGACCCCCTTATCGAGGATATCCTAGGTATACCCGCAAGATGCGTTTTGCAGAAGAACGTCCAGGTCCAATTTCCATTAGTAAGAAAATGATGGATTATTTGGATGGAAAAGTTCCTTAATAAGACTGTGTTCCTTTTCGTTGATAGATGATGGTCTACACAATATCTTGAAAAATAGAATTACGTGTAATATGATTTTTTCTATTACTAATCTGACTTGGTTATAATCACTAAATATACAACCATTGCAGTATAGATAGTGAAAATGTAATGTTTGATACAGAGAACCTAACGTTGAAATTGAAATAAATTAATACAAACATTTTCAATGACTTCCTGTTGGTAGCAGGGAACCTGATCGCTAAAAGTCATCGTCCAAGTCATGTCTTCCTGGATTTGTTAATTCCTGCATCCAGTTGTCATGCTGTTTTCATATTAGCCAAACAGTCAGAAGAATTGCCGAAGGCAAGCATCCTGTTCTCTAGTTCATCACCTGTAATGGTGCATGCCTATACAAACACACAAAAAAGAAACGAGATTTTCCTTCCACATAAAACACAAGGGAACAGATGATACTCTCACCTGCAGATGGCACCACCTGTGCTTCACCTACGACCACCAGCGGCACTTGATCAGCACCTACGTGGACGGACGACTCAACAATCACCAGGAGTATGACGTCGGCCGACACATGTCTGGGGACAGGGCCAAGCTGGGCCAAGGCGCAGAGATACAGCGCAGCCTCAGCGGTGACCTCACACAGGTAAGGTTCGTCAGTGGTGACCTCACACAGGTAAGATTCGTCAGTGGTGACCTCACGCAGGTAAGGTTCGTCAGTGGTGACCTCACACAGGTAAGGCTCGTCAGTGGTGACCTCACGCAGGTAAGGTTCGTCAGTGGTGACCTCACGCAGGTAAGATTCGTTAGTGGTGACCTCACACAGGTAAGGTTCGTCAGTGGTGACCTCACGCAGGTAAGGTTCGTCAGTGGTGACCTCACGCAGGTAAGATTCGTTAGTGGTGACCTCACACAGGTAAGGTTCGTCAGTGGTGACCTCACGCAGGTAAGGTTCGTCAGTGGTGACCTCACGCAGGTAAGGTTCGTCAGTGGTGACCTCACACAGGTAAGGTTCGTCAGTGGTGACCTCACGCAGGTAAGGTTCGTCAGTGGTGACCTCACACAGGTAAGGCTCGTCAGTGGTGACCTCACGCAGGTAAGGTTCGTCAGTGGTGACCTCACGCAGGTAAGATTCGTTAGTGGTGACCTCACACAGGTACGGTTCGTCAGTGGTGACCTCACACAGGTACGGTTCGTCAGTGGTGACCTCACGCAGATAAGGTTCACCAGTGGTGACCTCACGCAGGTAAGGTTCCTTAGTGGTGACCTCACGCAGGAAAGGTTCGGAAGTGGTGACCTAACGCAGGTAAGGTTCGTCTGTGGAGACTTCACGCAGGTGAAGTTCGACAGTGTGACCTCACGCAGGTAGGATTCATCAGTAGTGATCTTCCACAGATATGGTTGGTCAATGGTGACCTCACGCAGTTAAGGTTCGTTATTGATCTCACGCAGGTAAAGTTCGTCAGTGGTGACTTCACGCAGGTAATGTTCTTCAGTGGTGACCTCACGCAGGTAAGGTTAGTTAATGGTGACCTCACACAGGTAAGGTTTATCAGTGGTGACCTCACGCGGGTAAGGTTCATCAGTGGTGACCTCAGGCAGGTAAGGTTCTTCAGTGGTGACCTCAAGCAGGGAATGTTCGTCAGTGGTGACCTCACACTGGTAAGGTCAGTGGTGACCTTACGCACGTAATGTTCGTCAGTGGTGACCTCACACTGGTAAGGTTCGTCAGTGGTGACCTCACGCTGGTAAGGTTTGTCAGTGGTGACCTCACACAGCTAAGATTTGTCAGTAGTGACCTCACACAGGTAAAGTTCACCTGTGGCGACCTCACACTGGTAAGGTCAGTGGTGACCTTACGCACGTAATGTTCGTCAGTGGTGACCTCAAGCAGGTAAGGTTAGTCAATGGTGAACCCACACAGATAAGATTAATCAGTGGTGACCTCGCGCAGGTATGTTTCGTCAGTGGTGACCTCACGCAGACAAGGTTCTTCGGTAGTGTCCTCACACAGGTAAGCTTCGACAGTGGTGACCTCACAGGGGAAAGGTTCGTCAGTGGTGACCTCACGCAGGTAATGTTCGTCAGTGGTGACCTCACGCAGGTAATGTTCGTCAGTGGTGACCTCACGCAGGTAAGGTTCGTCAATGGTGACCTCACACAGATAAGATTCAATAGTGGTGACCTCACGCAGGTAGGTTTCGTCAGTGGTGACCTCACGCAGATGAGGTTTTTCAATGGTGACCTCAAACAGGTAAGGTTCGTTTGTGGTGACCTCACACAGGTAAGGTTTTTCATTGATGACCTCACGCAGGTAAGGTTCGTCAGTGGTGGCCTAACACAAGTAAGATTCATTAGTGGTGACCTCATGTAGGTAAGGCTCGACAGTGGTGCCCTCATGCAGGTAAGGTTGGTCAGTGGTGACCTCACACAGGTAAGGTTCCTCAGTGGTGACCTCACACAGGTAAGGTTCGTCAGTGGTGACCTCACGCAGGTAAGGTTCCTCAGTGTTGACCTCACGCACGTAATGTTCGTCAGTGTTGACCTCAAGCAGGTAAGGTTCGTCAGTACTGACCTCACGCAGAGAAGGGTCATCAGTGTTGACCTTACACAGGTAAGGCGCCTCAGTGGTGACCTCACACAGGTAAGGTTTGTCATTGGTGACCTCACGCAGGTAAGGTTCATAAGTGGTGACCTCATGCAGGTAAGGTTCATCAGTGGTGACCTCACACAGGTAAGGTTTGTCATTGGTGACCTCACGCAGGTAAGGTTCATAAGTGGTGACCTCACGCAGGTAAGGTTCATCAGTGGTAACCTCATGCAGGTAAGGTTCGTTATTGGTGACCAGGCGCAGGTAAGATTCGTCAGTGGTGACCTAGTGCGGATAAGATTTATCAGTGGTGACCTCTCAGAGGTAAGGTTCGTCAGTGGTGACCTCACGCAGGTAAGGTTCGTCAGTGGTGACCTCACACAGGTAAGGTTTGTCATTGGTGACCTCACGCAGGTAAGGTTCATCAGTGGTGACCTCACACAGGTAAGGTTCATCAGTGGTGACCTCACACAGGTAAGGTTCATCAGTGGTGACCTCACACAGGTAAGGTTCGTCAGTGGTAACCTCATGCAGGTAAGGTTCCTCCGTGGTGACCTCACACATCTAAGGGTCATCAGCGGTGACCTCAAACAGGTAAGGTTCATCAGCGGTGACCTCACGAAGGTACGGTTCCTCAGTGGTGACCTAAAGCAGTTAAGGTTCGTCTATGGTGACCTCACACAGATAAGGCTCATCAGTGGTGACCTCACGAAGGTAAGGTTCCTCAGTGGTGACCTCACAAAGACAAGGTTCGTCAATGGTGACCTCACACAGGTAAGATTCATCAGTGGTGACCTCCGCAAGTATGTTTCATCAGTGATGACCTCAAGAAATTACGTTAATCAGTGGTGACCTCACACAAGTAAGGTTCGTCAATGGTGACCTCAAGCAGGTAAGGTGCGTCAATGGTGACCTCAAGCAGATAAGGTTTATCAGTGGTGACCTCACACAGGTAAGGTTCGTCAGTGGTGACCTCACACAGATAAGGTTCATCACTGGTGACCTCAAACAGGTAAGGTTCGTTAGTGGTGACCTCAGGCAGGTAAGGTTCGTTAGTGGAGACCCATGCACACCAATTATACCCTCAACTGCCACATTACGTACCTTCGCACCTAAGTCACCCACCACTAACATCCGGTCTCAGCAGGAAGCAGCAAATTGACTGAAACATCTTTAATTGCAGGATTTTGAGGGGACTAAAGGAGTGTTGGGGTTGGTTATGAAATGTCTTATCAATTACCATTAACCTTTAAGAATATATCACATGAACATGTGCTCCAGAAATATATGTTTGTGTGTTATATGATGTTGACTCTCGTGTTTATCCTGCCACTCGCCTCACTTTCACCCACATGAGGTACATTAACTAACAGTGGTGCTGTGCCACATGTACTGAGTCACCTTTGAGGCAAAGATCATTACATATTTGTGCATCTATCCGACTGATGCCTAACGGAAAGCTTGTAAACATTTCCTGTTATGTTTACGAGGATCATGGAAAAGTTTCTTATCTGAATTATGTACTGTTTATTCAGTCTGTAAAGCAATCTTACAAATAATTCTGTTTTGACATTGCCCGTGTTCCTTCATTTAACAGTTATTTTGAAAGTTGTCGAACGTGTCAGATGCTGCAAAACTTCACTCATTTTTTTGCCAAACATCAGTTATATTATATTAGTAAGAGGTTGATTGACATTCAGCCCTAAAAAAGGGGTTATGTGTTCAGTCACACTGTTATCTCCCCACTGAGGAGCGCCTCTAGATGCATAAAGATCATGTCATCCGAAAAGATCAATCCTTATTTTCTTTCGTAACACAAATACCTACACAGTATATAGGTAATAATTCACGGTAAAACTAACAGAATTATCTGAACTGTAGCTTAACTCACAGGTAAGTTAATCTCCCTCTTACTACACCAACATTAGCCTAGCCTGTCTTCAGGTTGGACCAACCACGACCAACACTCAACTGCGCCTAGGATTAGTAGTCTACAACTTCTTACATTCTGGAACGTAGAGTTCATATTTTACGATGTTTGTGTTGTGACTGGTTCGTTACATTTGACACCTTACGATGTTTGGGTTGTAACTGGTTCGTTACATTTGACACCTCACGATGTTCGTGTTGTGACTGGTTCGTTACATTTGACACCTTACGATGTTAGGGTTGTGACTAGCTCGTTACATTGACACCTTACGATGTTAGGGTTGTGACTAGTTCGTTACATTGACACCTTACGATGTTAGGGTTGTGACTAGCTCGTTACATTGACACCTTACGATGTTAGGGTTGTGACTAGTTCGTTACATTGACACCTTACGATGTTAGGGTTGTGAGTGGTTCATTACATTTGACACCTTTTCAGATATATCAATTTTTAAACATTTCTATTTGGTTTACCTGAGGACCTCACACGCTTTGTATAGATATTACATTTGAGACTCCACTGTAAGTCCTGTTATATCATGGAAGGTCTATAAACAAAGAAATAAATAAGTTTTGGGTAAGCTGTATTGGTAAGGTATTATTAATTTCGAACAGATTGAGGTGCCAGAGCTTCTGGGTTATCCCCGCAATATTTTTGCCTGTATTTAGTCTTATGTATATACGTGTGTTTACAGTAAGTTATCATCTTGTGGCCACTGTAGGTCAATGTGTGGGACACAGCGCTGAGCCAGGAGGAGATCCAGGCGATAGCCCAGTGCCGGAGTGACCCCCAGGGAAACTACGTGTCTTGGGAGGTGGGCTGGACGCTGACCAACGTCACCAGCCGTGACGTACCCCTGGCTGACCTCTGTCGACAGAAGGTTGACCTGACATATTTCTGGTTCCCTTCCGCTCCGTACGACACGGCGCAGTACCTGTGCCGGGCGCTGGGCACCCACCTGACCAGCACTAAAGCCGAACTGCTGGCCATACTTAACGTATCGTCTGTGACCTTCACCAGGGAGGATAGTTGCTACACTGACATCTGGGTAGCCATGAACGACATCGACGAGGAAGGAGTGTGGAAGATCAATGGCCTCCCGGTGACTGGTGAGATCAGCTGGGCGCCTCAGGAACCCAACGGACTCCACTACGAGAACTGTGCCTCAGGCGTTTTAACAGGCATGGCAGATGTTGACTGCCATGCAAATTTGAAATGTGTTGTATGTCCTATGAATGACCAAACGAGATTCTCATTCCTTGGAACGTGTGAGACTGAACTGCGGAACGTCTACTTCACCGCCTTCCAGCACAGCCCTAGTGAGGTGGTCTTCGTGGGCTACGGCGCCTACCACATCAAGAGACAGGAAGGGATATGGACATGGGTGAACGTCGTCAACAACCGCACGATCGCTCAGCTGGGGGAAAGTGTCCCAGACTTCCCGATGGGCCGGCGATGGTGGCACCTACAGGAGCCAGTCTGTGGCCAGAAACCAGGAGGACGGAGACTCTTACTGCTCTCGCCCTGTGGCACAGACCAGTTCACCTGTGACGACGCCACCTGCATCCCCCTAGACAACCGCTGCGACCTAAAGTACGACTGTCGGGACAACACGGACGAGCTAGAGTGTCACACGGTGGCCTTCCCAAGGGACTACCAGGACCATCTGCCACCTAGAGCCAGCGGGATCGACCAGAAGAGTTTACCTATAATTGTCACCATAAATATTGAGTCCTTATCTGTCCAGACTATGGAAATGACCATGGAGGTTTCCTACAGGCTGGAGTTGACGTGGTTGGATAACCGATTACAGTACCAGAACCTGAAGGTGGAGAACACGCTGAACATCCTGCCAGCCAGCACAGTGGACAGGCTATGGACGCCGCAGGTCGATTTCATCAACACCATCGGCAACCATCACACCCTCATGGATGTGGACACCATCATGTTGGTCACCCGGCTGGCCGACTCGATCGGGAGGAACATCACTGCTCCTGCTGAAGGTCAGTTTGTCTACGTCAGCTCAGAGCTGAGACAAATCTGCAGTTGAAGGTTTGGTCACATTAGGTTGGCTATACGGTGACACACGAAACGTAAGTAGTGGGAAGGAAGATTTCTCACCAGGTTATACAAAGAATAATTAGAATAATTCTTTATCCATGATTCAGTTTATGAGATTAGCAAGACTATGATTCTCAATGGTTCCAGTCAACTTCCCTCAGATAACTCTCTTGTCTTTCTCTCTCTCTCTCTCTCAGTGGAAGTCTTCTCTGGAGAGACGAACACCATGACGACCCGCAGGAAGTACGGGACGGTATTTATGTGTGACCTGGACCTGGCTCTCTACCCCTTCGACGCCCAGGAGTGCTTCATGCACCTCATGATCACCTCTGCCACCAAGTCCTTCCTGGAGTTCGACACCATCATATCCTCAGTCAACAACACTGCCAGCAACCTCCTCCTGGAGTATAATGTGAGTACACCAGGCTACAGAACCAACATCTCACCCGCATGAGTCTACACCACTGTGAAAAGTTGCTTTGGCAAGGCTGTATCATTAAGAATACAGTTTCGTCAAAGAACTTATCATTCAAAAGGATTCATCATTTCCCTACCACTGGAAGTAGTGCATCCTTGGAGCCATAGGAGCTCCTGAATAAAAATCTGCCTACACCACAGCTGAGGAATGAAGGACCAATTGATCTGAGAGGCATGGGAAGTTCGACCACAACGGGAAAGCTACCCGTACCTCTACCCAGCAAGGAACATCATGTCTGCTTCAGCTTTCTTAGTTTTGCTACATTTCAAAAGAGATTTCATGAAGGCACAATCTAATTCATACAGTCCTTCATTTATGCTTATGGCGCTGTTAGTTTTGATATGAAATGATTCAACAATAAGCCTTTTGATAAGTGTCACAAAAGGGAAAAAAAAATTTGACATCCTCCAATTCACTGGATGTGAATGATCTTTTGAATGTCTGAATACTGCATCTGATTCCAAGGCTGTCCTTAAAGATTTCTAATACTGTTAAATCTTCCTTTAAAGATTTACCAATTTAGCCAACATACATCTTATCACAAAATAGACACCAGATTTTTCATTAGTTGATGGTCTGTACTTTATTAAGGATATTCGTGTGGTGTTTTCATAACTGAAAGCAACATTCAGGTGAACTACTTTTGAGATACGAGTATGAGATGAAAATTCTTTATGAAAGGGTAGACTCAAATATTTCTCTTGTTGAATTCGTCTTTCTTCTCAATTGTATGCATTTGTCAACAACTTTCTCAGGATAACAAAGTTTTCTTGCAATACCATAAACATAATCAATTTTTTCATTTAAGAATTCAGGATCTCAAATTCTTAAGGTTCTAAGAATCATCCACAAAAGGTGACCATTTTGACAATCCTGGTGGTTCGAAAAATTATGTGTAAATGCATCACCTTGGGTTGATTTCCTACAAACTTTGAGCTTAAGACCCCTAGCTACTCTTATTCTCAGGTGTCAAAGACCAATGAATTAATGACTTCCTCTTCCATTCTTAAAGTTATACAAGGAATAAAGTTATCAAGTTTTTCTAAAAATTCCCTGGGATCGTCACTGGTAGAGCATAGACATATCTATATATCTGCACTATGGTAAACTGAAGGTGCAAAAGAATTCCAGACCCATTGAACATTGGTCTAATTCATTACAAAAATTGCTATAAACTCTGAAAACAAGGTCCAATATTCATTCGTATGTAAGTTCACGAAGTATATTCTCCCTAACTAGAGGCTATGATATACATATATATATTTTTTTTTCTTTTTGCTTTGTCGCTGTTTCCGGCGTTTGCGAGGTAGCGCAAGGAAACAGAGGAAAGAAATGGCACAAAACACCCCCATACACATGTATATACATACACGTCCACACACGAAAAAATACATACCTGTACATCTCAATGTACACATATATATACACACACAGACACATACATATATACCCATGCACACAATTCACACTGTCTGCCTTTATTCATTCCCATCGCCACCTCGCCACACATGGAATACCATCCCCCTCCCCCCTCATATGTGCGACGTAGCGCTAGGAAAAGACAACAAAGGCCCCATTCGTTCACACTCAGTCTCTAGCTGTCATGCAATAATGCCCGAAACCACAGCTCCCTTTCCACATCCAGGCCCCACACTACTTTCCATGGTTTACCCCAGACGCTTCACATGCCCTGATTCAATCCATTGACAGCACGTCAACCCCGGTATACCATATCGATCCAATCCACTCTATTCCTTGCCCGCCTTTCACGCTCCTGCATGTTCAGGCCCCGATCACTCAAAATCGTTTTCACTCCATCTTTACACCTCCAATTCTGGTCTCCCACTTCTCGTTCCCTCCACCTCCGACACATATATCCTCTTGGTCAATCTTTCCTCACTCATTCTCTCTATGTGCCCAAACCATTTCAAAACACCCTCATCTTCTCTCTCAGCCACGCTCTTTTTATTTCCACACATCTCTCTTACCCTTACATTACTTACTCGATCCAACCACCTCACACCACACATTGTCCTCAAACATCTCATTTCCAGCACATCCACCCTCCTGCGCACAACTCTATCCATAACCCACGCCTCGCAACCATACAACATTGTTGGAACCACAATTCCTTCAAACATACCCATTTTTCCTTTCCCAGATAATGTTCTCGACTTCCACACATTCTTCAAGGCTCCCAGGATTTTCGCCCCCTCCCCCACCCTATGATTCACTTCCGCTTCCATGGTTCCATCCGCTGCCAGATCCACTTCCAGATATCTAAAACACTTTACTTCCTCCAGTTTTTCTCCGTTCAAACTTACCTCCCAATTGACTTGACCCTCAACCCTACTGTACCTAATAACCTTGCTCTTATTCACATTTACTCTTAACTTTCTTCTTTCACACACTTTACCAAACTCAGTCACCAGTTTCTACAGTTTTTCACATGAATCAGCCACCAGCGCTGTATCATCAGCGAACAACAACTGACTCACTTCCCAAGCTCTCTCATCCACAACAGACTGCATACTTGCCCCTCTTTCCAAAACTCTTGCATTCACCTCCCTAACAACCCCATCCATAAACAAAATAAACAACCATGGAGACATCACACACCCCTGCCGCAAACCTACATTCACTGAGAACCAATAACTTTCCTCTCTTCCTACAGGTACACATGCCTTCCATCCTCGATAAAAACTTTTCACTGCTTCTAACTACTTGCCTCCCACAACATTATTCTTAAAACCTTCCTGAGAGCATCTCTATCAACTCTATCATATGCCTTCTCCAGATCCATCAATGCTACATACAAATCCATTTCTTTTTCTAAGTATTTCTCACATACATTCTTCAAAGCAAACACCTGATCCACACATCCTCTACCACTTCTGAAACCACACTGCTCTTCCCCAATCTAATGCTCTGTACATGCCTTCACCCTCTCAATCAATACCCTCCTATATAATTTACCAGGAATACTCAACAAACTTATACCTCTGTAATTTGAGCACTCACTCTTATCCTCTTTGCCTTTGTACAATGGCACTATGCAAGCATTCCGCCAATCCTCAGGCACCTCACCATTAGTCATACATACATACATTAAATAATCTTACCAACCAATCAACAATACAGTCACCCCCTTTTTTAATAAATTCCACTGCAATACCATCCAAAAATGCTGCCTTGCCGGCTTTCATCTTCCGTAAAGTTTTTACCACCTCTTCTCAATTTACCAAATCATTTTCCCTAACCCTCTCACTTTGCACACCACCTCGACCAAAACACACTATATCTGCCACTCTATCATCATACACATTCAACAAACCTTCAAAATACTCACTCCATCTCCTTCTCACATCACCACTACTTGTTATCACCTCCCCATTAGCCCCCTTCACTGAAGTTCCCTTTTGCTAACTTGACTTACGCACTTTATTTACTTCCTTCCAAAACATCTTTTTATTCTCCCTGAAATTTAATGATACTCTCTCACCCCAACTCTCATTTGCCCTCTTTTTCACCTCTTACACCTTTCTCTTGACCTCCTGCCTCTTTCTTTAATATATCTCCCACTCAATTGCATTTTTTCCCTGCAAAAATCGTCAAAATGCCTCTCTCTTCTCTTTCACTAATAATCTTACTTCTTCATCCCACCACTCACTATCTTTTCTAATCAACCCACCTCACACGCTTCTCAACCCACAAGCATCTTTTGCGCAAGCCAACACAGCTTCCCTAAATACATCCAATTTCTCCCCCACTCCCCTTACCTCCTTTGTTCTCACCTTTTTCCATTCTGTACTCAGTCTCTCCTGGTACTTCCTCACACAAGTCTCCTTCCCAAGCTCACTTACTCTCACCACTCCCTTCACCCCAATATTCTCTCTTCTTTTCTGAAAACCCCCACAAATCTTCACCTTCGCCTCCACAAGATAATGATCAGACATCCTTCCACTTGCACCTCTAAGCACATTAACATCCAAAAGTCTCTCTTTCGTGCGTCTATCTATTAACACGTAATCCAATAACGTTCTCTGGCCATCTCTCCTACTTACATACGTATACTTATGTATATCTCGCTTTTTAAACCAGGTATTCCCAATCACCAGTCCTTTATCAGCACAAAAATCTACAAGCTCTTCACCATTTCCATTTACAACACTGAACACTCCAGGTATACCAATTATTCCCTCAACTGCCACATTATTCACCTTTGCATTCAAATCACCCATCACTATAACCCGGTCTTGTGCATCAAAACCACTAACACACTCATTCAGCTGCTCACAAAACACTTGCCTCTCATAATCTGTCTTCTCATGCCCAGGTGCATATGCACCAATAATCACCCATCTCTCTCCATCAACTTTCAGTTTTACCTATATCATTCTAGAATTTACTTTCTTACACTCTATCACATACTCCCACAACTCCTGATTCAGGAGTATTGCTACTCCTTCCCTTGCTCTTGTCCTCTCACTAAGCCCTGACTTTACTCCCAAGACATTCCCAAACCACTCTTCCCCTTTACATATATATATATATATATATATATATATATATATATATATATATATATATATATATATATATATATATATATATATATATATATATATATATATATATATATATATATATATATATATATATATATATATATATATATATATATATATATGGGGAATTAAGAATACTTCCCACGTATTCCCTGCGTGTCTTAGAAGGCGACTAAAAGGGGAGGGGGCGGGGGGCTGGAAATCCTCCCCTCTCGTTTTTTTTTTTTAATTTTCCAAGGGAAGGAACAGAGGGGACCAGGTGAGGATATTCCAAAAAAGGCCCAGTCCTCTGTTCTTGGCGCTACCTCGCTAACGCGGGAAATGGCGAATGGCTTGAAAGAAAGAAAGATATATATATATATATATATTGGGTGATTATTGGTGCATATGCACCTGGGCATGAGAAGAAAGATCATGAGAGGCAAGTGTTTTGGGAGCAGCTGAATGAGTGTGTTAGCGGTTTTGATGCACGAGACCGGGTTATAGTGATGGGTGATTTGAATGCAAAGGTGAGTAATGTGGCAGTTGAGGGAATAATTGGTATGCATGGGGTGTTCAGTGTTGTAAATGGAAATGGTGAAGAGCTTGTAGATTTGTGTGCTGAAAAAGGACTGATGATTGGGAATACCTGGTTTAAAAAGCGAGATATACATAAGTATACTTATGTAAGTAGGAGAGATGGCCAGAGAGCGTTATTGGATTACGTGTTAATTGACAGGCGTGCGAAAGAGAGACTTTTGGATGTTAATGTGCTGAGAGGTGCAACTGGAGGGATGTCTGATCATTATCTTGTGGAGGCTAAGGTGAAGATTAGTATGGGTTTTCAGAAAAGAGGATTGAATGTTGGGGTGAAGAAGGTGGTGAGAGTAAGTGAGCTTGGGAAGGAGACCTGTGTGGGGAAGTACCAGGAGAGACTGTGTACAGAATGGAAAAAGGTGAGAACAATGGAAGTAAGGGGAGTGGGGGAGGAATGGGATATATTTAGGGAATCAGTGATGGATTGCGCAAAAGATGCTTGTGGCATGAGAAGAGTGGGAGGTGGGCTGTTTAGAAAGGGTAGTGAGTGGTGGGATGAAGAAGTAAGAGTATTAGTGAAAGAGAAGAGAGAGGCATTTGGACGATTTTTGCAGGGAAAAAATGCAATTGAGTGGGAGAAGTATAAAAGAAAGAGACAGGAGGTCAAGAGAAAGGTGCAAGAGGTGAAAAAAAGGGCAAATGAGAGTTGGGGTGAGAGACTATCAGTAAATTTTAGGGAGAATAAAAAGATGTTCTGGAAGGAGGTAAATAGGGTGCGTAAGACAAGGGAGCAAATGGGAACTTCAGTGAAGGGCGTAAATGGGGAGGTGATAACAAGTAGTGGTGATGTGAGAAGGAGATGGAATGAGTATTTTGAAGGTTTGTTGAATGTGTCTGATGACAGAGTGGCAGATATAGGGTGTTTTGGTCGAGGTGGTGTGCAAAGTGAGAGGGTTAGGGAAAATGATTTGGTAAACAGAGAAGAGGTAGTAAAAGCTTTGCGGAAGATGAAAGCCGGCAAGGCAGCAGGTTTGGATGGTATTGCAGTGGAATTTATTAAAAAAGGGGGTGACTGTATTGTTGACTGGTTGGTAAGGTTATTTAATGTATGTATGACTCATGGTGAGGTGCCTGAGGATTGGCGGAATGCGTGCATAGTGCCATTGTACAAAGGCAAAGGGGATAAGAGTGAGTGCTCAAATTACAGAGGTATAAGTTTGTTGAGTATTCCTGGTAAATTATATGGGAGGGTATTGATTGAGAGGGTGAAGGCATGTACAGAGCATCAGATTGGGGAAGAGCAGTGCGGTTTCAGAAGTGGTAGAGGATGTGTGGATCAGGTGTTTGCTTTGAAGAATGTATGTGAGAAATACTTAGAAAAGCAAATGGATTTGTATGTAGCATTTATGGATCTGGAGAAGGCATATGATAGAGTTGATAGAGATGCTCTGTGGAAGGTATTAAGAATATATGGTGTGGGAGGCAAGTTGTTAGAAGCAGTGAAAAGTTTTTATCGAGGATGTAAGGCATGTGTACGTGTAGGAAGAGAGGAAAGTGATTGGTTCTCAGTGAATGTAGGTTTGCGGCAGGGGTGTGTGATGTCTCCATGGTTGTTTAATTTGTTTATGGATGGGGTTGTTAGGGAGGTAAATGCAAGAGTCCTGGAAAGAGGGGCAAGTATGAAGTCTGTTGGGGATGAGAGAGCTTGGGAAGTGAGTCAGTTGTTGTTCGCTGATGATACAGCGCTGGTGGCTGATTCATGTGAGAAACTGCAGAAGCTGGTGACTGAGTTTGGTAAAGTGTGTGGAAGAAGAAAGTTAAGAGTAAATGTGAATAAGAGCAAGGTTATTAGGTACAGTAGGGTTGAGGGTCAAGTCAATTGGGAGGTGAGTTTGAATGGAGAAAAACTGGAGGAAGTGAAGTGTTTTAGATATCTGGGAGTGGATCTGGCAGCGGATGGAACCATGGAAGCGGAAGTGGATCATAGGGTGGGGGAGGGGGCGAAAATTTTGGGAGCCTTGAAAAATGTGTGGAAGTCGAGAACATTATCTCGGAAAGCAAAAATGGGTATGTTTGAAGGAATAGTGGTTCCAACAATGTTGTATGGTTGCGAGGCGTGGGCTATGGATAGAGTTGTGCGCAGGAGGATGGATGTGCTGGAAATGAGATGTTTGAGGACAATGTGTGGTGTGAGGTGGTTTGATCGAGTAAGTAACGTAAGGGTAAGAGAGATGTGTGGAAATAAAAAGAGCGTGGTTGAGAGAGCAGAAGATGGTGTTTTGAAATGGTTTGGGCACATGGAGAGAATGAGTGAGGAAAGATTGACCAAGAGGATATATGTTTCGGAGGTGGAGGGAACGAGGAGAAGAGGGAGACCAAATTGGAGGTGGAAAGATGGAGTGAAAAAGATTTTGTGTGATCGGGGCCTGAACATGCAGGAGGGTGAAAGGAGGGCAAGGAATAGAGTGAATTGGAGCGATGTGGTATACAGGGGTTGACGTGCTGTCAGTGGATTGAATCAAGGCATGTGAAGCGTCTGGGGTAAACCATGGAAAGCTGTGTAGGTATGTATATTTGCGTGTGTGGACGTGTGTATGTGCATGTGTATGGGGGGGGGTTGGGCCATTTCTTTCGTCTGTTTCCTTGCGCTACCTCGCAAACGCGGGAGACAGCGACAAAGTATAAAAAAAAAAAAAAAAAAAAATATATATATATATATATATATATATATATATATATATATATATATATATATATATATATATATATATATATATATATATATATATATATAAACATATATATATATATATATATATATATATATATATATATATATATATATATATATATATATATATATATATATATATATATAAACATATATATATATATATATATATATATATATATATATATATATATATATATATATATATATATATATATATGTATATATATATATATATATATATATATATATATATATATATATATATATATATATTATATTATATTTTTCTTTCTCGCTGTCTCCCGCGTTAGCGAGGTAGCGTAAGCAAAGACGAAAGAATGGCCCAACCCACCTACATACACATATATTTACATACGCGTCCACACACGCATATATACATACCTATACATCTTAATATACACATATATATATATTTATATATATATTCTCACACAGCCATATACATATATACACATGTACATAATTCATACTGTCTGCCTTTATTTATTCCTATCGCCACCTCGCCACACATGGAATAACAACCCCATCCTCCCTCATGTGTGCGAGGTAGCGCTAGGAAAATACAACAAAGTCTTCATTCGTTCACACTCAGTCTCTAGCTGTCATGTAATAATGCACCGAATCCACAGCTCCCTTTCCACATCCAGCCCCCACAGAACTTTCCATGGTTTACCCCAGACACTTCACATGCCCTGGTTCAATCCATTAACAGCACGTCGACCCCGGTATACCACATCGTTCCAATTCACTCTATCCCTTGCACGCTTTCCACCCTCCAGCATGTTCAGGCCCCGATCACTGAAAATCATTTTCACTCAACCTTTCCACCTCCAATTTGGTCTCCTTTTTCCTCGTTCACTCCACCTCTAACAAATATATCCTCTTGGTCAATCCTTCCTCACTCATCCTCTCCATGTGACCAAACCATTTCAAAACACCCTCTTCTGCTCTCTCAACCACACTTTTTATTTCAACACATCTCTCTTACCCTTATATTACTTACTCGATCAAACCACCTCACACCACATATTGTCCTCAAACATCTCATTTCCAGCACATCCACCCTCCTGCGCAAAACTCTATCCATAGCCCACGCCTTGCAGCCTTACAACATTGTTGGAACCACTATTCCTTCAAACATACCCATTTTTGCTTTCCGAGATAATGTTCTCGACTTCCAAACATTCTTCAAGGCTCCCAGAATTTTCGCCCCCTCCCCCACCCTATGATTCACTTCCGCTTCCATGGTTCCATCCGCTGCCAAATCCACTCCCAGATATCTAAAACACTTTACTTTCTCCAGTTTTTCTCCATTCAAACTTAACTCCCAATTGAAATGACCCTCAACTCTACTGTACATAATAACCTTACTCTTATTCACATTTACTCTCAACTTTCTTCTTTCACAAACTTTACCAAGCTCAGTCACCAGCTTTTGCAGTGTCTCACATGAATCAGCCACCAGCGCTGTATCATCAGCGAACAACAACTGACCCACGTCCCAAGCTCTCTCATCCACAACATACTGCATACTTGCCCCTCTTTCCAAAACTCTTGCATTCACCTCCCTAACAACCCCATCCATAAACAAATTAAACAACCATGGAGACATCACACACCCCTGCCGCAAAACTACATTCCTTGAGAACCAATCACTTTCCTCTCTTCCTACACGTACACATGCCTTACATCCTCGATAAACACTTTTCACTGCTTCTAACAACTTGCCTCCCACACCATATATTCTTAGTACCTTCCACAGAGCATCTCTATCAACTCTATCATATGCCTTCTCCAGAACCATAAATGCTACATACAAATCCATTTGCTTTTCTAAGTATTTCTCACATACATTCTTCAAAGCAAACACCTGATCCAAACATCCTCTACCACTTCTGAAACCACACTGCTCTTTCCCAATCTGATGCTCTGTACATGCCTTCACCCCTCAATCAATACCCTCCTATATAATTTACCAGGTATACTCAACAAACTTATCCCTCTGTAATTTGAGCACTCACTCTTATCCCCTTTGCCTTTATACAATGGCACTTTGCACGCATTCCGCCAATCCTCAGGCACCTCACCATGAATCATACATGCATTAAATAACCTTACCAACCAGTCAACAATACAGTCACCCCTTTTTTTTTATATTCCACTGCAGTACCATCCAAACCTGCTGCCTTGCCGGCTTTCATCTTCCGCAAAGGCTTTACTACCTCTTCTTTGTTTACCAAATCATTTTCCCTAACCCTCTCACTTTGCACACCACCTCGACCAAAACAACCTATATCTGCCACTCTATTATCAAACACATTCAGCGAACCTTCAACTCACTCCATCTCCTTCTCACATCACCACTACTTGTTATCACCTCCCCATTAGCCCAATTCGCTGAAGTTCTCATCTGCTCCCTTGTCTTACGCACTTTATTTACCTCCTCCCAGAACATCTTTTTATTCTCTCTAAAATTTAATGATACTCTCACCCCAACTCTCATTTGCCCTCTTTTTCACCTCTTGTACCTTTCTCTTGACCTCCTGTCTCTTTCTTTTATACATCTCCTGCTCATTTGCATTTTTTTCCTGCAAAAATCGTCCAAATGTCTCTCTCTTCTCTTTCACTAATAATCTTATAATCTTACTTCTTCATCCTACCACTCACTACCCTTTCTAATCAACCCACCTCACACGCTTCTCATGCCACAAGCATCTTTTGCTCAAGCCATCACTGCTTCCTTAAATACATCCCATTCCTCCCCCACTCCCCTTACCTCCTTTGTTCTCACCTTTTTCCATTCTGTACTCAGTCTCTCCTGGTACATCCTCACACAAGTCTCCTTCCCAAGCTCACTTACTCTCACCAACCTCTTCCCCCCAACATTCCCTCTTCTTTTCTGAAAACCCATACAAATCTTCACCTTCGCCTCCACAAGATAATGATCAGACATCCCTCCAGTTGCACATCTGAGAAACATTAACATCCAAAAGTCTCTCTTTCGCGTGCCTGTCAAATAACACGTAATCTAATAACGCTCTCTGGCCATCTCTCCTATTTACATGCGTATACTTATGTACATCTCGCTTTTTAAACCAGGTATTTCCAATCACCAGTCCTTTTTCAGCACATAAATTTACAAGCTCTTCACCATTTCCACTTACAACACTGCACACCCATTGTATACGAATTATTCCCTCAACTGCCACATTACTCACCTTTGCATTCAAATCACCCATCACTATAACCCGGTTTTGTGCATCAAAACCACTAACACACTCATTCAGCTGCTCCCAAAACACTTGCCTCTCATGATCTTTCTTCTCATGCCCAGGTGCATATGCACCAATAATCACCCATCTCTACCCATCAACTTTCAGTTTTACACATATTAATCTAGAATTTACTTTCTTACATTCTATCACATACTCCCATAACTCCTGTTTCAGGAGTAGTGCTACTCCTTCCCTTGCTCTTGTCCTCTCACTAACCCCTGACTTTACTCCCAAGACATTCCCAAACCACTCTTCCCCTTTACCCTTGAGCTTCGTTTCACTCAGAGCCAAAACATATATATATATATATATATATATATATATTTTTCTTTTCTTTCTTTCATACTATTCGCCATTTCCTGCATTAGCAAGGTAGCGTTAAGAACAGAGGACTGGACCTTTCAGGGAATATCCTCACCTGGCCCCCTTCTCTGTTCCTTCTTTTGGAAACTTAAAAAAAAAAAAAAAAAAAAAAAAAAAAAAAAAAATGAGAGGGGAGGATTTCCAGCCTCCCGCTCCCTTCCCTTTTAGTCGCCTTCTACGACACGCAGGGAATACGTGGGAAGTATTCTTTCTCCCCTATCCCCAGGGATAATATATATATATATATATATATATATATATATATATATATATATATATATATATATATATATATATATATATATATATATATATATATATTTATATATCTTTCTTCTTTCACACACTTTACCAAACTCAGTCACCAGCTTCTGCAGTTTCTCACATGAATCAGCCAACAGCGCTGTATCATCAGCGAACAACAACTGACTCACTTCCCAAGCTCTCTCATCCCCAACAGACTTCATACTTGCCCCTCTTTCCAAAACTCTTGCATTCATCTCCCTAACAACCCCATCCATAAACAAATTAAAGAACCATGGAGATATCACACACCCCTGCCGCAAACCTACATTCACTGAGAACCAATCTCTTTCCTCTCTTCCTACACGTACACATGCCTTACATCCTCGATAAAAACTTTTCACTGCTTCTAACAACTTGTCTCCCACACCATATATTCTTAATACCTTCCACAGAGCATCTATATCAACTCTATCATATGCCTTCTCCAGATCCATAAAGAAAGTTAAGAGTAAATGTGAATAAGAGCAAGGTTATTAGGTACAGTAGGGTTGAGGGTCAAGTCAATTGGGAGGTGAGTTTGAATGGAGAAAAACTGGAGGAAGTGAAGTGTTTTAGATATCTGGGAGTGGATCTGGCAGCGGATGGAACCATGGAAGCGGAAGTGGATCATAGGGTGGGGGAGGGGGCGAAAATTCTGGGAGCCTTGAAGAATGTGTGGAAGTCGAGAACATTATCTCGGAAAGCAAAAATGTGTATGTTTGAAGGAATAGTGGTTCCAACAATGTTGTATGGTTGCGAGGCGTGGGCTATGGATAGAGTGGTGCGCAGGAGGATGGATATGCTGGAAATGAGATGTTTGAGGACAATGTGTGGTGTGAGGTGGTTTGATCGAGTAAGTAACGTAAGGGTAAGAGAGATGTGTGGAAATAAAAAGAGCGTGGTTGAGAGAGCAGAAGAGGGTGTTTTGAAATGGTTTGGGCACATGGAGAGAATGAGTGAGGAAAGATTGACCAAGAGGATATATGTGTCGGAGGTGGAGGGAACGAGAAGAGGGAGACCAAATTGGAGGTGGAAAGATGGAGTGAAGAAGATTTTGTGTGATCGGGGCCTGAACATGCAGGAGGGTGAAAGGAGGGCAAGGAATAGAGTGAATTGGATCGATGTGGTATACCGGGGTTGACGTGCTGTCAGTGGATTGAATCAGGGCATGTGAAGCTTCTGGGGTAAACCATGGAGAGCTGTGTAGGTATGTATATTTGCGTGTGTTGACGTATGTATATACATGTGTATGGGGGTGGGTTGGGCCATTTCTTTCGTCTGTTTCCTTGCGCTACCTCGCAAACGCGGGAGACAGCGACAAAGCAAAAAAAAAAAAAAAAATATATATATATATTCATACTATTCGCCATTTCCCGCATTAGCGAGGTAGCGTTAAGAACAGAGGACTGTGCTTTTGAGGGAATATCCTCACCTGGCCCCCCCCCTCTCTATTCCTTCTCTTGTAAAATTAAAAAGAAATAAAGGAGAAGGGAGGATTTCCAGCTCCCCACTCCCTTCCCTTTTAGTCGCTTTCTACGACACGCAGGGAATACGTGGGAAGTATTCTTTCTCCTCTAACCCCTTTTCGCCCCCCCCCCCCAATAACCTCACGTTATATATGCATATATATATATATATATATATATATATATATATATATATATATATATATATATATATATTTTCCCTGGGGATAGGGGAGAAAGAATACTTCCCACGTATTCCCTGCGTGTCGTAGAAGGCGACTAAAAGGGGAGGGAGCGGGGGGCTGGAAATCCTCCCCTCTCGTTTTTTTTTTAATTTTCCAAAAGAGGGAACAGAGAATTGCGCCAGGTGAGGGTATTCCCTCAAAGGCCCAGTCCTCTGTTCTTAACGCTACCTCGCTAATGCGGGAAATGGCGAATAGTTTGAAAGAAAAGAAAGATATATATATATATATATATATATATATATATATATATATATATATATATATATATATATATATATATATATATATATATATATATATATATATATATATATATATAAGAGAGTTTGAAGGAAGTAAATAACGTGCTTAAGACAAGATAAAGAAAGGAGAACATCTGGGAACTTGGCAAATGGGGAGGTAGTAACAAGGAATGATGAAGTGAGAAGGAGATAGAGTGAGCATTTTGAAGGTTTGTTGAATGTGTTTGATGATAGAGTGGCAGATATAGGGTGCTCTGGTCGAGGTGGTATGCAAAGTGAAAGGGTCAGGGAGAATCGTTTGGTATACAGAAAAGAGGTAGTGAAAGCTCTGCGGAAGATGAAAGCCGGCAAGGTGGCGGGTTTGGATGGTATTCTTTTGGATTTTTTTTTAAACAAGTGGGTCTTGTTGATTGATTGGTAAGGATATTCACTGTAAGTATGGATCATGATGAAGTGCCTGAGGATTGGCGAAATGCATGCATAGTGCCATTGTGCAAAGCAAAGGGGATAAAGGCGAGTGTTCAAATTACAATGGCAAAAGTTTGTTGAGTATTCCTGGAAAATGACATGGGAAGGTATTGATTGAGAGGATAAAGACATGTATAGAGCATCATACTGGGGAAGAGTAGTGTTGTATCAGAAGGGGTAGAGGATGTGTGGATTAGGTGTTTGCTTTGAAGAATGTATATGAGAAATACTTAGAAAAACAAATGGATTTGTATGTAGCATTTATGGATCTGGAGAAGGTATATGATAGTGTTGATAGAGATGCTCTGTGGAAGGTTTCAAGATTACATGGCGTGGGAGGTAAGATGTTAGAACCAGTGAAAAGTTCATTTAAGGATGTAAGGCATTTGTACGAGTGGGAAGAGAGGAAAGTGATTGGTTCCCAGTGAATGTCGGTTTGCGACAGGGGGTGCGTGATGTCTTCTTGGTTGTTTAATTTGTTTCTGGATGGGGTGGTGAGGTAGACGCAAGAGTTTTGGGGAGAGGAGGGCAAGAATGCAGTCTGTTGGGGATGTGAGGGCTTAGGAAGTGAGTCAGTTGTTGTTCGCAGATGATATAGCTTTGGTGGTTGAAGTTGGTGACTGAATTTGGTAAAGTGTTTGAAAGAAGAATGTTGAGAAAAATTCAATAAGAGTCAGGTTATTAGGTTCAGTAGGGTTGAGGAACAAGTTAACTGGAAGGTAAGTTTAAACGGAGAAAAATTGGATTGAGTGAAATCTTTTAGATATCTCGCAGTAGACTTAGCAGTGGATTTAACCATGGAAGCAGAAGTGAGTCACATGGTAGGGGAGAGGACGAAGGTTGTGGGAGCGATGAAGAATGTGTAGAAGGAAAGAACGTTATCTCGGAGAGCATAAATGGGTATGTTTGAAGGAATAATGGTTCCAAATATGTTATATGGTTGCAAAGCATGAGCTATGGGTAGGGTTGTGCGGAGAAAAGTGGATGTGCTTGAATTGAAATGTTTGAGGACCATATGTGGTGTGAGGTATTTTGATCAAGTAAGTAATGAAAGGATAATGAATGTGTGGTAATGAAATTAGTGTTGTTGAGACAGCAGAAGAGGGTGTGTTGAAATGGTTTGGAGAGAATGAGTGACGAGAAGTTGACAAAGAGAGTATATGTGTCAGAAGTGGAGGGAATGAAAAGAAGCAGGAGGCCAAATTGGTGGTGGAATGATGGAGCGAAAAAGATTTTCAGCGATCGCTGCCTGAACATGCAGGAGGGTAAATGGCGTGCAAGGAATAGAGTTAATTGAGACGATGTCAGTGAACTGCACCAGGGCATGTGAAGAGTCTGAGGTAAACTTTGGAAAGGTCTGTGGGGCCTGGATGTGGATAGGGAGTACGAGTTTCAGTGCATTATAAATGATAGCTAGAGAATGTATGTGAGAAGAAGTACCCTTTCTTTTTCTGTTCCTGGCGATAGAAATCCTCCTGACCATCGATATCTGAATATTGCCCTCCTATTTTCACCTCATTTGCATTTTCAATTTAGTTATCACACTCCCAAAAACTTCCAGGTAAACCTACATGTGACCTTTAGCTCCTGCAGCCCGCCACTTTTCCTATAGATCAGGAAGAAAAATCTTCACTCTCTCCACCCACCTGAACCTGACCCGACGTCTAACCGAGTGTCTGTGGTGTGCAGGTGGGCGAACTGGTGCTGGAGCACGGCAGGTCGGGGTCTGGTATGTTCAGCGAGGTGTGGGTTCGAGTGCCGCTCACCAGACGTTACGGCTACGCCATCCTCAACATCTACATCCCCACACTTGTCCTCCTCGTTGTCAGCTACGTCACTCTCTTCATCAGGCCCGACGTCTTTGACGTGAGGATGATGGCCGCCCTCACTGTCCAGCTGGTTATTGCCACGCTTTTCTCACAGGTGAGGCAGCTGTATACACTGTTGGAGGTCACATACGTGGATAACGGTCCTGTAAGCTAGGTATTTACACAGGTGAAACTTTCATCTGCTAAAGTTATTTCAAATCTGTGTGTCCGGGAAACAATATCCAGGAAAAATTACGTTCAGGTATCGCCTCACATCTATCTAAAGATATCTAAAAAAAAATTCATCAAAAAAGTCTTGCTTTATCTGATGTGATAACATCTTTACTGATCATGGTTGTATCATAACCTAGTTTGCTAATGATGGTAATTAAAGGTATAACCTAGCTGGGATGATATCTTCACTAATCATGATAATTCATGTTATAACCTAAGTCTTCCTTCACTAATGTAACAACTTCAGAATGATGGTATCTGGCAAATCACCACATAGTTTACGCAGAGATGTAACTATGGTGCCAGAGTTTGGCTGATGTTGTGCAATCAAGTCAAATCCTGCCAACAGATGCCGTCTGTATGCTCCAGCTTCCCTTGATTAAGTCAATCCAAACAAAACTTCATCCATGACCACCTCCAATATGATATGGAAATATCATAGCAAAAGAAACCCTAAGGAAATGCATTGCTGCATCAGAGGCAATGGACTCATTAACCAGTCGACTGCTCTACTGTTACGTGTGAGGCAAGGGACACATTACCCAGTCAACTGCTTTACTGTTACGTCTGAGGCAAGGGACTCGTTACCCAGTCAACTGCTCTACAGCTACGTCTGAGGCGAGGGATTCGTTAACCAGTCAGCTGCGTTGCTGTTACGTCTGAGTCAAGGGCCTCAATAACCAGTCAGCTGCTCTACTTCTACGTCTGAGGCAAGTGGTTCATTAACCAGTCAACTGCTTCATTACTTGGCGACTTAATTGAAGACAAAGGAGTCATGGCAAAGATCTTGAATGATCTAAATTTTGTTCTTATCCGTATTTACCAGTGAAGACGTCTCGTCTTCCAGATCCAGTCTCAGTTATAGTGGAGAACATTTTGCAAACCAATCAAAATATGGCGTCATTATATGCAATAAGGGTTAATAAGACCACAGGTCCTGAAAATTGTATATCTGGAAAAGAAGGAAGAAACTAAATAGTTAATCCCTTGGCTTCTCTTCAGTAAATCACCCACTATCCGGAGCGTTGTACGACATCGGAGACTTGCCAGTGTCACTGTTCATTTATTCATTATACTTTGTCGCTGTCTCCCGCGTCAGGAAGGTAGCGTAAGAAAACAAACGAAAGAATGCCCTAACCCACCCACATACACATGAATATACATACAAGTCCACACACGAACATGCACAGAACTATACCTCTCAACGTATACATGTATATACACACACAGACTTATACATATATACACATGTACATAATTCGTGCTGTCTGCCCTTATTCATTTCCGTCGCCACCCCGCCAAACATGAAATGACAACCCCCTCCCCCCGCAGGTGCGCGAGTTAGCTCTAGGAAAAGACAACAAAGACCACATTTGATCACACTCAGTCTCTAGCTGTCATGTACAATGCACCAAAACCACAGCTCCCTTTCCACATCCAGGCCCCACTAAACTTCACATGCCCTGGTTCAATCTATTGACAGCACGTCGACCCCGGTATACCATATCGTTCCAATTCCCTCTATTCCTTCAACGTCTTTCACCCTCCTGCATGATCAAGCCCAGATCACTCAAAATCTTTTTCACTCCATCTTTCCACCTCAAATTTGGTCTCCCACTTCTCCTCGTTCCCTCCACCTCTGACACATATATCCTCTTGGTCAATCTTTCCTCATTCATTCTCTCCATGTGACCAAACAATTTCAAAACACGCTCTTCTGCTCTCTCAACCACACTCTTTTTTTTTACCACACATCTCTCTTACCCTTTAATTACTTACTCGATCAAACCACCTCACACGACATATTGTCCACAATCATCTCATCTCCAGCACATCCACCCTCCTCCGCATAACTCTATCTATAGCACATGCCTCGCAACCATATAACATTGTTGGAACCACTATCCCTTCAAACATACCCATTTTTGCTTTCCAAGATAACACTCTCGACCTCCACACATTCTTCAACGCTCCCAGAACTTTCGCCCCCTCCCCATCCTATGATTCACTTCCGCTTCCATGATATCCACTCCCAGATATCTAAAACACTTCACTTCCTCCAATTTTTCTCCATTCAAACTTACGTCCCAATTGACTTGTCCCTCAAGACTACTGTACCTAATAACCTTGCTCTTATTCACATTTACTCTCAGCTTTCTTCTTTCACACACTTTACCAAACTCAGTCACCAGCTTCTGCATCTTCTCACACGAATCAGCCACAGCGCCGTATCATCACCGAACAACAACTAACTCACTTCCCAAGCTCTCTCATCCACAACAGACTGCATATTTGCCCCACTTTCCAAAACTCTTGCATTCACCTCCCAAACAACCCCATCCATAAACAAATTAAACCATGGAGACATCACACACCCATGCCGCCAACTAACATTCACTGAGAACCAATTACTTTCCTCTCTTTTTATTCGTACACATGTCTTACATCCTCGATGAAAAGTTTTCACTGCTTCTATCAACTTGCCTCCCACACCATATATTCTTGATACATTCCACAGAGCATCTCTATCAACTCTATAATATGCCTTCTCCAGAACCATAAATGCTACATACAAATCCATTTGCTTTCTAAGTATTTCTCACATACATTCTTCAAAGCAAACACCTGATCCACACATTCTCTACCACTTCTAAAACCACACTGCTCGTCCCTAATCTGATACTCTGTACATGCCTTCACCCTCTCAATCAATACCCTCCCATACAATTTCCCAGGAATACTCAACAAACTTATACCTCTGTAATTTGAGCACTCACTTTTATCCCTTTTGCCTTTGTACAATGGCACTATGCACGCATTCCGCCAATCCTCAGGCACCTCACAATGAGTCATACATACATTAAATAGCCTTATCAACCAGTCGACAATACAGTCACCCCCTTTTTTAATAAATTCCACTGCAATACCATCCAAACCCGCTGCCTAGCCGGCTTTTATCTTCCGCATAGCTTTACTACTTCTTTTCTGTTTACCAAATCATTCTCCCTAACCCTCTCACTTTGCACACCACCTCGGCCAAAACACCCTATATTTGCCACTCTATCATCAAACACATTCGACAAACATTGTAAATACTCACTCCATCTCCTTCTCACATCACCACTACTTGTTTTCACCTCCCCATTAGCCCCCTTCACTGATGTTCCCATTTGTTCCCATGTCTTACGCATTTTATTTACCTCCTTCCAAAACATCTTTTTATTCTCTCTAAAATTTAATGATACTCTCTCACCCCAACTCTCCTTTGCCCTCTTTTTCACCTATTGCACCTTTCTCTTGACCTCCTGCCTCTTTCTTTTATACATCTCCCACTCATTTGCATTATTTCCCTGCAAAAAATCATCCAAATGCCTCTCTCTTCTCTTTCACTAATAATCATACTTCTTCATCCCACCACTCACTACCCTTACTAATCTGCCTACCTCCCACGTTTCTCATGCCACAAGCATCTTTTGCGCAAGCCATCACTGCTTCCCTAAATACATCCCATTCCTCCCCCACTCCCCTTACGTCCTTTATTTTCACCTTTTTCCATTCTGTACTCAGGCTCTCCCGGTACTTCCTCACGCAAGTCTCCATCCCAAGCTCACTTACTCTCACCACTCTCTTCACTCCAACATTCTCTCATCTTTTTTGAAAACCTCTACAAGTCTTCACCTTCACCTCCACACCGATAATTTATATTCAAAAATCATAAGTGTAATTTGCAAGGAAATGATCAACCCATTAGCTATACGTCTGTAGCCGACAAATTTCAGGAAACCACATGGAGATGATGTGGTGGTGGAGAAACGCGAGGTCAAAGCAAAGACTTTGTTCAAGACGTTTTGACACAAGGTCTTCCTTAGGTGGAATTAACATATCATCACGTTTATATACGTACACTCGGCCACAGGAGTTCGCGACCACGCGCAGTACCTCGCACGTTTATGTCATCTGAGCTGATAACACTGTATAGGGGAGGAGCAAGAGTACGGGTAACATAGTAGAGCGACGTAAAATGTTAGATAGATGGCCATTAATAAAAGTCAGATTGTTGTTGCATCTACGTAGGTGTGGTAGTATTCTTATATAAGTGTTGATGATCAGGAATGTAAAAAAAAATAATTAATGAACGTAATATTTCGTGGTGCTAAGGCTGTTGTTATCGTACAGCCACTGTCAATCATCACGTAAAAACAATGTTAGATGGCACATTATTAGCAAGTGTCTGCTGTGGGAGTCCAGCTGGTCCTGAGAAAGGCCTCTGTGATAGCACATGACTTTACCCTATCGCTGTGGGCTTAAAGGGAGTAAATGAAATTGTCCCAGTTTGTCGGCTCCCTATACATAGGGAATCTTGAACCAGATCAGTCATCCAGATTACTGAGTCTAGGATGGAGGTTTCTACACATGGAAGGATACCAACAGGGGCAGATTTGATTACTTCCATTCAGCACACAGCGATGGAACAAAGTGTCATCATAGGGTACCTTCTCAGGGCCTTAAGGATTTACATGAAGAACATCTGGAGGAGATGCACTGTATGATATAAGCGCTTATGAAGTTGGGCTTCCCTAAGGGTCTGCTCATCAATTATCAAAACAAAGCAAGGAGAATAAGGAAAAGTACAGAGTAACGAATGGTGAGAATATAATAACGAAATGAATATTTTGGTAAGAAACACGTTCCTAGTCGTGCCTAACTCTCAAAAGGCACAAGACACAGAAAACTTCTTGAAAGGTGACAGGATGAACATCGTCTGGAGGAAATACTGGGGACCATACAAGACGGAAAGGTAGTGGCCAATCAAGACCAATAACTCAAACGTGGTTTATATGATCGCTTGCAGTGGATGCAAAATAGCAATTTTCTGTCAAACAGCGCATGAATTAGAACAAAGCCCCGTAGAACGTCGAATGCTCTTGTGGCACACGTGGATGAGAAGGGCCCTCTACCCAAGTGGAACGGAGCCCCGGTGCTGTATCATGAGCGAGAAAGGAGGAAAAGAAAGCTCTAAGCGCAGCGCATTTACGAGTGAATGATTCCACGATTACATGGTCTAGTTATGTCTGGTGGCCTGAGATTCCAGATCATATTGTGATTCGTGGGTTGTCGACAGTGAGAAGGGCGGAACTAGCCGACTGGTCCAGCCCATGGGAGAATGAGAACTGAATGAGCGCGAGGCCAACTGGACGAGAAACAAAGTGTTCATATAAGCTTGATGTTAACCTGATGTGTTTTACAATCTCAGGAAAACCTTGTCTCGAAACGTACGGAATGAAGCCTCTGTTCTAAGCTGGTGTTTCTTCCACGCCTCGTTATCTTCATATTTATCATTAACAATACTTATCATCATGGAAACCGCATGTTGAGGAAGACTCTAGATAATTTAGATTATCTCCGCTTACTCAGTGATTCGCGACAAGGTTTTTCACGGAATCATTCATGCCTGACAAATCTGTTTAATTGCTTTTATAACGTAAAACAAGATCTACACCATGAAAAAGCTATCCTGTCTTTCTGTTGAGACGCATGATGACTAACCCTCCAAACACCAATGACAGTGATCCATCTGTTTCTTTGGCAGGTTAGAAACTGCTAGCTGCTGGGGTGAATACTTAGAGGAAAATCGTGTTCTTTTTCTATCATACTATATCATACCATATTATTTATTTATTTATTTTGCTTTGTCGCTGTCCCCCGCGTTACCGAGGTAACGCAAGGAAACAGACGAAAGAATGGCCCAACCCACCCCCATACACATGTATATACATACACGTCCACACACGCAAATGTACATACCTATACATCTCAATATACACATATATATACACACACAGACATATGAATATATACACATGTACATAATTCATACTATCTGCCTTTATTCATTCTCATCGCCACCTCGCCACACATGGAATAACAACCCCCTCCTCCCTCAAGTGTGCAAGGTAGCGCTAGGAAAAGACAACAAAGGCCCCATTTGTTCACACTCAGCCTCTAGCTGTCATGTAATAATGCACCGAAACCACAGCTCCCTTTCCACATCCAGGCCCCACAAAACTTTCCATGGTTTACCCCAGACACTTCATATGCCCTGGTTCAATCCACTGACAGCACGTCGACCCCGGTATACCACATCGATCCAATTCACTCTATTCTTTGCACGCCTTTCACCCACCTGCATGTTCAGGCCCCGATCACTCGAAATGTTTTTCACTTCATCTTTCCACCTCCAATTTGGTCTCCCACTTCTCGTCGTTCCCTCCACCTCTGACACATATATCCTCTTGGTCAATCTTTCCTCACTCATTCTCTCCATGTGACCAAACCATTTCAAAAAAACCTCTTCTGCTCTCTCAACCACACTCTTTTTATTTCCACATATCTCTCTTACCCTGACATTACTTACTCGATTAAACCACCGCACACCATATATTGTCCTCAAACATCTAATTTCCAGCACATCCACCCTCCTACGCACATCTCTATCCATAGCCCACGCCTCGCAGCCATACAACATTGTTGGAGCCACAATTCATTCAAACATACCCATTTTTGCTTTCCGAGATAATGTTCTCGACTTCCACACATTCTTCAAGGCTCCATGAATTTTCGCCCCCTCCCCCATCCTATGATTCACTTCCGCTTCCATGGTTCCATCCGCTGCCAGATCCACTCCCAGGTATCTAAAACACTTTACATCCTCCAGTTTTTCTCCATTCAAACTTACCTCCCAATTGACATACCCTCAACCCTACTGTACCTAATAACCTTGCCCTTATTCACATTTACTCTTAACTTTCTTCTCTTACACACTTTACCAAACTCAATCACCAGCTTCTGCAGTTTCTCACATGAATCAGCCACCAGCGCTGTATCATCAACGAACAACAACTGACTCACTTTCCAAGCTCTCTCATCCCCAACAGACTTCATACTTGCCCATCTTTCCAAAACTCTTGCATTCACCTCCCTAACAAACCCATCCATAAACAAATTAAACAACCATGGAGACATCACACACCCCTACCGCAAACCTACATTCACTGAGAGCCAATCACTTTCCTCTCTTCCTACACGTACACATGCCTTACATCCTCGATAAAAACTTTTCACTGCTTCTAACAACTTGCCTCCCACACCATATATTCTTAATACCTTCCACAGAGCATCTCTATCAACTCTATTATATGTCTTCTCCAGATCCATAAATGCTACATACAAATCCATTTGTTTTTCTGAGCATTTCTCACATACATTCTTCAAAGCAAACACTTGATCCACACATCCTTTACCACTTCTGAAACCACACTGCTCCTCCCCAATCTGATGCTCTGTACATTCCTTCACCCTCTCAATCAATACCCTCCCATATAATTTACTAGGAATACTCAACAAACTTAAACCTCTGTAATTTGAGCACTCACTTTCATCCCCTTTGCCTTTGTATAATGGCAATATGCAAGCATTCCGCCAATCCTCAGGCACCTCACCATGAATCATACATACATCAAATAACCTTACCAACCAGTCAACAATACAGTCACCCCCTTTTTTTCATAAATTCCACTGCAGTACCATCGAAACCTGCTGCCTTGCCGGCTTTTATCTTCCGCAAAGCTATTACTACCTCTTCTCTGTTTACCAAATCATTTTCCCTAACCCTCTCACTTTGCACACCACCTCGACCAAAACACCCCATATCTGCCACTCATTCATCAAACACATTCAACAAACCTTCAAAATGCTCACTCTATCTCCTTCTCACATCACCACGACTTGTTATCGCCTCCCCATTAGCCCCTTCACTGAAGTTCTAATTTGCTCCCTTGCCTTACGCACTTTATTTACCTCCTTCTAAACCATCTTTTTATTCTCCATAAAATTTAATGATACTCTCCCACCCCAGCTCTCATTTTCCCTCTTTCTCAACTCTTGCACCTTATTCTTGACCTCCTGCCTCTTTCTTTTATACATCTCCCACTCACTTGCATTTTTTCCCTGCAAATGTCGTCCAAATGCCTCTCTCTTCTCTTTCACTAACAATCTTACTTCTTCATCCCACCACTCACTATCTTTTCTAATCAACCCACCTCCCATGCTTCTCATGCCACAAGCATCTTTTGCGCAAGCCTTCACTGCTTCCATAAATACATCCCATTCCTCCCCCACTCCCCTTACCTCCTTTGTTCTCACCTTTTTCCATTCTGTATTCAGTCTCTCCTGGTACTTCCTCACACAAGTCTCCTTCCCAAGCTCACTTACTCTCACCACTCTCTTCACCCCAACGTTCTCTCTTCTTTTCTGAAAACCCCTACAAATCTTCACCTTCGCCTCCACAAGATAATGATCAGACATCCCTGCAGTTGCACCTCTCAGCACATTAACATCCAAAAGTCTCTCTTTCGCTCGCCTATCAATTAACACATAATCCAATAACGTTCTCTGGCTATCTCCCCTAATTACATATGTATACTTGTGTATATCTCGCTTTTTAAACCAGGTATTCCCAATCACCAGTCCTATTCAGCACATAAATCTACAAGCTCTTCACCATTTCCATTTACAACACTGAGCACCCCATGTATACCAATTATTCCCTCAACTGCCATATTATTCACCTTTCCATTCAAATCACCCATCACTATAACCTGGTCTTGTGCATCAAAACCACTAACACACTCATTCAGCTGCTCCCAAAACACTTGCCTCTCATGATCTTTCTTCTCATGCCCAGGTGCATATGCACCAATAATCACCCATCTCTCTCCATCAACTTTCAGTTTTACCCATATCAATCTAGAATATACTTTCTTACACTCTATCACATACTCACACAACTCCTGTTTCAGGAGTAGTGCTGCTCCTTCCCTTGCTCTTGTCCTCTCACTAATCCCTGACTTTACTCCCAACACATTCCCAAACCACTGTTCCCCTTTACCCTTGAGCTTCGTTTCACTCAGAGGCAAAACATCCAGGTTCCTTTCCTCAAACATCCTACCTATCTCTCCTTTTTTTCTCATCTTGGTTACATCCACACACATTTAGACACCCCATTATGAGCCTCCGAGGAGGATGAGCACTCCCCGCGTGACTCCTTCTTCTGTTTCCCCTTTTAGAAGGTTAAAATACAAGGAGGGTAGGGTTTCTGGCCCCCCGCTCCCGTCCCCTTTAGTCGCCTTCTACGACAAGTGGGAAGTATTCTTTCTCCCCTACACCCAGGGATGAATATTATATGATATCATATTATATCATATCATATCATATATCATATCATATCATATTATAGATCATATCATATCATTTCATATCATATCATATCATGTTAAACTTCATATCATCTCACATCATATCATGCTTTAGATTATGTCACATCACATCATATCATGCTTTAAATTATCTCACATCACATCATATCATATTAAAGCGTAATATATCGTAGATACTGAGCATAACCGGGAGTTGTCAGACGCATGATGACTAACCTCAATATACAGTTGCCAATGATTTATCAGTTTTTGGACTGGCTAGAAATTGCTTGCTGGTGGGGTGAAATATTTTCTGGAAAATATGTTATTGTTGAACAGGAAGGTTCTGCCGGTGATATGACTGGTATAAGAGGAAACATTGCAGGGAAAATGGTTATGCCATTGAAGTATGCCATTACACCGTTCTACATCAAAAGCGAGCATATGAGGGCCCAAACGGGCCAACTCTGATTGAGTTTGATGAAGGTAAAATCGCTGATATTCATTTAGATTTTTTGAGTATATTAGATTGGGTTCTGCAAAAAAGATTATTATCAAAGTTGTCAAAAGATACAGACAGTGATGTGTTTACACTAGCTAGAAAGCCGAATGACCGTCCTTGAATAATGAATGACAAAATATAGCAAATGATTTGCCACAGGGGTCCTAGTCTTAGGACCAACGTTATATCTGAAACAGATGAGAAACATTTAAGATATGAGATATGCTACAAAGTATCTAAAATTCGTAGACGACCCTTACTAAGGTGAGCAATGAAACTAACACAGACTGAATCTTAGCACTTGCAGGCTGATAAGCTGATGGATTAGGCTCACAGCACAACTTTCACAAATACAAAGTTTTGCATGTCGATGGTAAAAACGAAAAGATTGTGAAAGGTACAGAATGAATTTGTTGACCTTCAAACGTAAATGAAAAGTTCTAGGTGTTATTAACTCCAAGTAAGCAATGCCTCGTTTCACAGGCAGTTAGTTCGAATCCGTCTTGAAAACAATACTCACTCCTTGCAATATACTTGTGCGTTACTGCTCTGAATATTGTGTTTAATTTTTGGCCACATTGAAAAAAGGCATGAAATTGTGAGAATACAGTTGTGAGCTGCCAAGATGATTCCCTGAAGAAGAAACGAATTCTAAAGTATCTAAACTTATCTAGTTTAAACAAGAGAACATTAAGATTCAATTTGATATATATATTGGAAATTAAAAGACTCTGGCAGTCTTGATCAAAGGAACCATCTAGGGTTAAATTTGTTCGATTTCAATCTCGTTGTAATAGATCCAAACTTGTGGGCAAACATTTTACCTCGAGAGAGACAAAATACTTTCTCAACAGATTTCAACACATGGAAGTATTTACCAGATGAGAGTAGTTGGAGGTAAAATCATAGATACGCTAGAGAAAAAACTTTCCAGATATTTAGCTTCAAGTCCACGAATTCCTTTATTTGTCCTTTCGTAGAAATTTATCCCAGATATTTCCCTTCTGTTACTGATCTGTGTTACCCGCATTGCGTTGTAAACATATGTACAAATACGCGCAACATACATCAATACATAAAGTTAAGTGTAGAACCACAGGAGTTGTTATCATGGTTATTCTTTTGTTAATCGTAGTTTACAAGTGTACATGAAGCCATTCCACAATCACTAAAGTGTAGCTTTCATATTGTCTCAGGTCTCTGGCTCCCTGCCTAAGACATCATACTACAAGATGGTGGACGTGTGGCTCATCTTCTGCATCAGCGCTACTTTCCTCACCATCATATTCCACGTGATAGTGGATAACATTCTGTTCTGGAGGGAGGGTGTGATCCAGCCCCTTAATGGGTCATCTGTGGCTCAGTCCAATACCTGGGTGGAGCCAGAAAATAAAGAAAAGTCTACAATAGTGGGTGGTAATAGATGGAGAGGGTCCGAGTGGCTTCAGCAGCGAGTGGTAGTGGCGACCAAGGTGATGGTGGCTGCCGTCTTCATCCTCTTCAACATCTGCTACTGGGCATACATACTGGCTCAGTGACTGCTAACACCCACTGCTGCTACCACAGACATGTACTGCACCATGCTGACATCATATACTGCTACCAGAGATACGTTCTATAGCATACAAACACCATCTACTGCTACCAGAGACAAACTGCACCATACTGACACCATCTACTGCTACCAGAGCCATGTACTACACCATGCTGACACCATCCACTGCTACTGGAGATACTTACTGTCCTATACTGACACCATCTACTGCTACCAGAGATATATAGTATAATATGCTCACACCCAAGACTGCTACTAGATACATATATATATATTTATATATTCAATTTTCTATTATACTTAATCGCTGTTTTCCTGCGTCAGCGAGGTAGCGCCAAGAAATAGATGAAGAGTGGCCCATCCACTCATATACACATATACATACATACATATATATATATATATATATATATATATATATATATATATATATATATATATATATATATATATATATATATATATATATATATATATATATATATATATATATATATATATATATATATATATATACATATATATATTGGTTCTCAGTGAATGTAGGTTTGCGGCAGGGGTGTGTGATGTCTCCATGGTTGTTTAATTTGTTTATGGATGGGGTTGTTAGGGAGGTAAATGCAAGAGTTTTGGAAAGAGGGGCAAGTATGAAGTCTGTTGGGGATGAGAGAGCTTGGGAAGTGAGTCAGTTGTTGTTCGCTGATGATACAGCGCTGGTGGCGGATTCATGTGAGAAACTGCAGAAGCTGGTGACGGAGTTTGGTAAAGTGTGTGGAAGAAGAAAGTTAGGAGTAAATGTGAATAAGAGCAAGGTTATTAGGTACAGTAGGGTTGAGGGTCAAGTCAATTGGGAGGTGAGTTTGAATGGAGAAAAACTGGAGGAAGTGAAGTGTTTTAGATATCTGGGAGTGCATCTGTCAGCGGATGGAACCATGGAAACGGAAGTGGATCATAGGGTGGGGGAGGGGGCGAAAATTTTGGGAGCCTTGAAAAATGTGTGGAAGTCGAGAACATTATCCCGGAAAGCAAAAATGGGTATGTTTGAAGGAATAGTGGTTCCAACAATGTTGTATGGTTGCGAGGCGTGGGCTATGGATAGAGTTGTGCGCAGGAGGATGGATGTGCTGGAAATGAGATGTTTGAGGACAATGTGTGGTGTGAGGTGGTTTGATCGAGTAAGTAACGTAAGGGTAAGAGAGATGTGTGGAAATAAAAAGAGCGTGGTTGAGAGAGCAGAAGAGGGTGTTTTGAAATGGTTTGGGCACATGGAGAGAATGAGTGAGGAGAGATTGACCAAGAGGATATATGTGTCGGAGGTGGAGGGAACGAGGAGAAGAGGGAGACCAAATTGGAGGTGGAAAGATGGAGTGAAAAGGATTTTGTGTGATCGGGGCCTGAACATGCAGGAGGGTGAAAGGAGGGCAAGAAATAGAGCGAATTGGAGTGATGTGGTATACAGGGGTTGACGTGCTGTCAGTGGATTGAATCAAGGCATGTGAAGCGTCCGGGGTAAACCATGGAAAGCTGTGTAGGTATGTATATTTGCGTGTGTGGACGTGTGTATGTACATGTGTATGGGGGGGGGGTTGGGCCATTTCTTTCGTCTGTTTCCTTGCGCTACCTCGCAAATGCGGGAGACAGCGACAAAGTATAAAAAAAAAAAAATATATATATATATATATATATATATATATATATATATATATATATATATATATATTTTTTTTTTTTTTTATACCTCGTCGCTGTCCCCTTTTTTAATAAATTCCACTGCAATACCATCCAAACCTGCTGCCTTGCCGGCTTTCATCTTCCGCAAAGCTTTTACTACCTCTTCTCTGTTTACCAAATCATTTTCCCTAACCCTCTCACTTTGCACACCACCTCGACCCAAACACCCTATATCTGCCACTCTGTCATCAGACACATTCAACAAACCTTCAAAATACTCATTCCATCTCCTTCTCACATCACCACGACTTGTTATCACCTCCCCATTTACGCTCTTCACTGAAGTTCCCATTTGCTCCCTTGTCTTACGCACCCTATTTACCTCCTTCCAGAACATCTTTTTATTCTCCCTAAAATTTACTGATAGTCTCTCACCCCAACTCTCATTTGCCCTTTTTTTCACCTCTTGCACCTTTCTCTTGACCTCCTGTCTCTTTCTTTTATACTTCTCCCACTCAATTGCATTTTTTCCCTGCAAAAATCGTCCAAATGCCTCTCTCTTCTCTTTCACTAATACTCTTACTTCTTCATCCCACCACTCACTACCCTTTCTAAACAGCCCACCTCCCACTCTCCTCATGCCACAAGCATCTTTTGCGCAATCCATCACTGATTCCCTAAATACATCCCATTCCTCCCCCACTCCCCTTACTTCCATTGTTCTCACCTTTTTCCATTCTGTACACAGTCTCTCCTGATACTTCCTCACACATATATATATATATATATATATATATATATATATAGATGGAACCATGGAAGCGGAAGTGGATCATAGGGTGGGGGAGGGGGCGAAAATTCTGGGAGCCTTGAAGAATGTGTGGAAGTCGAGAACATTATCTCGGAAAGCAAAAATGGGTATGTTTGAAGGAATAGTGGTTCCAACAATGTTGTATGGTTGCGAGGCGTGGACTATGGATAGAGTTGTGCGCAGGAGGATAGATGTGCTGGAAATGAGATGTTTGAGGACAATGTGTGGTGTGAGGTGGTTTGATCGAGTAAGTAACTTAAGGGTAAGAGAGATGTGTGGAAATAAAAAGAGCGTGGTTGAGAGAGCAGAAGAGGGTGTTTTGAAATGGTTTGGTCACATGGAGAGAATGAGTGAGGAAAGATTGACCAAGAGGATATATGTGTCGGAGGTGGAGGGAACGAGGAGAAGAGGGAGACCAAATTGGAGGTGGAAAGATGGAGTGAAAAAGATTTTGTGTGATCGGGGCCTGAACATGCAGGAGGGTGAAAGGAGGGCAAAGAATAGAGTGAATTGGAGCGATGTGGTATACCGGGGTTGACGTGCTGTCAGTGGATTGAATCAAGGCATGTGTATGGGGGTGGGTTGGGCCATTTCTTTCGTCTGTTTCCTTGCGCTACCTCGCAAACGCGGGAGACAGCGACAAGGCAAAAAAAAAAAGAAAAAAAAAAAAAAAAAATATATATATATATATATATATATATATATATATATATATATATATATATATATATATATATATATATATATATATGTGAGAAATACTTAGAAAAGCAAATGGATTTGTATGTAGCATTTATGGATCTGGAGAAGGCATATGATAGAGTTGATAGAGATGCTCTGTGGAAGGTATTAAGAATATATGGTGTGGGAGGAAAGTTGTTAGAAGCAGTGAAAAGTTTTTATCGAGGATTTAAGGCATGTGTACGTGTAGGAAGAGAGGAAAGTGATTGGTTCTCAGTGAATGTAGGTTTGCGGCAGGGGTGTGTGATGTCTCTATGGTTGTTTAATTTCTTTATGGATGGGGTTGTTAGGGAGGTAAATGCAAGAGTTTTGGAAAGAGGGGCAAGTATGAAGTCTGTTGGGGATGAGAGAGCTTGGGAAGTGAGTCAGTTGTTGTTCGCTGATGATACAGCGCTGGTGGCTGATTCATGTGAGAAACTGCAGAAGCTGGTGACTGAGTTTGGAAAAGTGTGTGGAAGAAGAAAGTTAAGAGTAAATGTGAATAAGAGCAAGGTTATTAGGTACAGTAGGGTTGAGGGTCAAGTCAATTGGGAGGTGAGTTTGAATGGAGAAAAACTGGAGGAAGTGAAGTGTTTTAGATATCTGGGAGTGGATCTGGCAGCGGATGGAACCATGGAAGCGGAAGTGGATCATAGGGTGGGGGAGGGGGCGAAAATTCTGGGGGCCTTGAAGAATGTGTGGAAGTCGAGAACATTATCTCGGAAAGCAAAAATGGGTATGTTTGAAGGAATAGTGGTTCCAACAATGTTGTATGGTTGCGAGACGTGGGCTATGGATAGAGTTGTGCGCAGGAGGATGGATGTGCTGGAAATGAGATGTTTGATGACAATGTGTGGTGTGAGGTGGTTTGATCGAGTGAGTAACGTAAGGGTAAGAGAGATGTGTGGAAATAAAAAGAGCGTGGTTGAGAGAGCAGAAGAGGGTTTTTGAAGTGGTTTGGGCACATGGAGAGGATGAGTGAGGAAAGATTGACCAAGAGGATATATATGTCGGAGGTGGAGGGAACAAGGAGAAGAGGGAAACCAAATTGGAGGTGGAAAGATGGAGTGAAAAAGATTTTGTGTGATCGGGGCCTGAGCATGCCGGAGGGTGAAAGGAGGGCAAGGAATAGAGTGAATTGGAGCGATGTGGTATACCGGGGTTGACGTGCTGTCAGTGGATTGAAGCAGGGCATGTGAAGCGTCTGGGGTAAACCATGGAAAGCTGTGTAGGTATGTATATTTGCGTGTGTGGACGTATGTATATACATGTGTATGGGGGGGGGTTGGGCCATTTCTTTCGTCTGTTTCCTTGCGCTACCTCGCAAACGCGGGAGACAGCGACAAAGTATAATAAATAAATATATAAAATATATATATATATATATATATATATATATATATATATATATATATATATATATATATATATATATATATATACATATATATATATATATATATATATATATATATATATATATATATATATATATATATGTATATATATATATATATATGTGTGTGACATTCATTTTTCATTTCATTTCAAGCTAGAAGTTTCAGTTTTCTAAATTATTTCTTACATTTTTCATATGTGTATATATATATATATATATATATATATATATATATATATATATATATATATATATATATATATATATATATATATATATATATGTATGTGTGTGTATGTGTGAATATGTGCGTATGTATATGTATGTATATATATATGTATATGCATATATATATTGTCCCTCGGGATACGGGAAAAAGAATACTTCCCACGCATTCCTCGCGTGTCGTAGAAGGCGACTAGAGGGGACGGGAGCGGGGGGCCAGAAATCCTCCCCTCCTTGTATTTCAACTTTCTAAAATGGGAAACAGAAGATGGAGTCACGCGGAGAGTGCTCATCCTCCTCGAAGGCTCAGACTGGGGTGTCTAAATGTATGTGGATGTAACCAAGATGTGAAAAAAGGAGAGCTAGGTATTATGTTTGAGGAAAGGAACCTGGATGTTTTGGCTCTGAGTGAAACGAAGCTCAAGGGTAAAGGGGAAGAGAGGTTTGGGAATGTCTGGGGAGTAAAGTCAGGGGTTAGTGAGAGGACAAGAGCAAGGGAAGGAGTAGCAGTACTCCTGAAACAGGGGTTGTGGGAGTATGTGATAGAGTGTAAGAAAGTAAATTCTCGATTAATATGGGTAAAACTGAAATTGGATGTAGAGAGATGGGTGATTATTGGTGCATATGCACCTGGGCATGAGAAGAAAGATCATGAGAGGCAAGTCTTTTGGGAGCAGCTGAATGAGTGAGTTAGTGGTTTTGATGCACGAGACCGGGTTATAGTGATGGGTGATTTAAATGCAAAGGTGAGTAATGGGGCATTTGAGGGAATAATTGGTATACATGGGGTGCTCAGTGTTGTAAATGGAAATGGTGAAGAGTTTGTAGATTTATGTCCTGAAAAAGGACTGGTGATTGGGAATACCTGGTTTAAAAAGCGAGGTTTACATAAGTATACGTATGTAAGTAGGAGAGATGGCCAGAGAGCGTTATTGGATTACGTGTTAATTGACAGGCGCGCGAAAGAGAGACTTTTGGATGTAAATGCGCTGAGAGGTGCAACTGGAGGGATGTCTCATCATTATCTTGTGGAGGCTAAGGTGAAGATTTGTATGAGTTTTCAGAAAAGAAGAGTGAATGTTGGGGTGAAGAGGGTGGTGAGAGTAAGTGAGCTTGGGAAGGAGACTTGTGTGAGGAAGTAACAGGAGAGACTGAGTACAGAATGGAAAAAGGTGAGAACAAAGGAGGTAAGGGGAGTGGGGGAGGAATGGGATGTATTTAGGGAATCAGTGATGGATTGCGCAAAAGATGCTTGTGGCATGAGAAGAGTGGGAAGTGGGTTGATTAGAAAGACTAGTGAGTGGTGGGATGAAGAAGTAAGATTATTAGTGAAAGAGAAGAGAGAGGCATTTGGACGATTTTTGCAGGGAAAAAATGCAATTGAGTGGGAGATGTATAAAAGAAAGAGACAGGAGGTCAAGAGAAAGGTGCAAGAGGTGAAAAAGAGGGCAAATGAGAGTTGGGGTGAGAGAGTATCATTAAATTTTAGGGAGAATAAAAAGATGTTCTGGAAGGAGGTAAATAAACTGCGTAAGACAAGGGAGCAAATAGGAACTTCAGTGAAGGGCGCAAATGGGGAGGTGATAACAAGTAGTGGTGATATGAGAAGGAGATGGAGTGAGTATTTTGAAGGTTTGTTGAATGTGTTTGATGATAGAGTGGCAGATATAGGGTGTTTTGGTCGAGGTGGTGTGCAAAGTGCGAGGGTTAGGGAAAATGATTTGGTAAACAGAGAAGAGGTAGTAAAAGCTTTGCGGAAGATGAAAGCAGGCAAGGCAGCAGGTTTGGATGGTATTGCAGTGGAATTAATTAAAGAAACGGGCGACTGTATTGTTGACTGGTTAGTAAGGTTATTTAATGTATGTATGAATCATGGTGAGGTGCCTAAGGATTGGCGGAATGCGTGCATAGTGCCATTGTACAAAGGCAAAGGGGATAAGAGTGAGTGCTCAAATTACAGAGGCATAAGTTTGTTGAGTATTCCTGGTAAATTATATGGGAGGGTATTGATTGAGAGGGTGAAGGCATGTACAGAGCATCAGATTGGGGAAGGGCAGTGTGGTTTCAGAAGTGGTAGAGGATATGTGGATCAGGTGTTTGCTTTGAGGAATGTATGTGAGAAATACTTAGAAAAACAAATGGATTTGTATGTAGCATTTATGGATCTGGAGAAAGCATATGATAGAGTTGATAGAGATGCTCTGTGAAAGGTACTAAGAATATATGGTGCGGGAGGCAAGTTGTTAGAAGCAGTGAAAAGTTTTTATCGAGGATGTAAGGCATGTGTAAGTGTAGGAAGAGAGGAAAGTGATTGGTTCTCAGTGAATATAGGTTTGCGGCAGGGGTGTGTGATGTCTCCATGGTTGTTTAATTTGTTTATGGATGGGGTTGTTAGGGAAGTGAATGGAAGAGTTTTGGAAAGAGGGGCAAGTATGAAGTTTGTTGGGGATGAGAGAGCTTGGGAAGTGAGTCAGTTGTTGTTCGCTGATGATACAGCGCTGGTGGCTGATTCATGTGAGAAACTGCAGAAGCTGTTGACTGAGTTTGGTAAAGTGTGTGAAAGAAGAAAGTTTATAGTAAATGTGAATAAGAGCAAGGTTATTAGGTACAGTAAGGTTTAGGGTCTAAGTCAATTGGGAGGTAAGTTTGAATGGGGAAAAACTAGAAGAAGAAAAGTGTTTTAGATATCTGGGAGTGGATCTGGCAGCGGATGGAACCATGGAAGCGAAAATGAATCATAAGGTACGGGAGGGGGCGAAAATCCTGGGAGCCTTGAAGAATGTGTGGAAGTCGAAAACTTTATCTCCGAAAGCAAAAATGGCAATGTTTGAAGGAATAGTGGTTCCAACAATGTTGTATAGTTGCGAGGCGTGGGCTATGGATAGAGTTGTGCGCAGGAGGGTGGATATGCTGTAAATGACATGTTTGAGGACAATATGTGGTGTGAGGTGGTTTGATGGAGTAATTAATGTAAGGGTAAGAGAGATGTGTGGAAATAAAAAGAGCGTGGTTGAGAGAGCAGAAGAGAGTGTTTTGAAATGGTTTGGGCACATTGAGAGAATGAGTGAGGAAAGATTGACCAAGAGGATATATGTGTCGGAGGTGGAGGGAACGAGGAGAAGTGGGAGACCAAATTGGAGGTGGAAAGATAGAGTGAAAAAGACTTTGATTGATCGGGGCCTGAACATGCTGGTGGGTGAAAGGCAGGGAAGGAATAGAGTGAATTGGATCGATGTCGTATACCGGGGTCGACGTGCTGTCAATGGATTGAATCAGGACATATGAAGCGTCTGGGATAAAGCATGGAAAGTTCTGTGGGGCCTGGATGTGGAAAGGGAGCTGTGGTTTTGGGCATTATTGAACGACAGCTAGAGACTGAGTGTGAAGGAAAGGGGCCCTTTGTTGTCTTTTCCTAGCGCTACCTCGCACACATGAGGGGGGGGAGGGGGATGTTATTCCATGTGTGGCGAGGTGGCGATGGGAATGAATAAAGGCAGACAGTGTGAATTGTGTGTATGTTTCTCTATGAGTATATATATGTATACATTGAGATATATAGGTATGTATATTTGCGTGTGTGGACGTGTATGTATATACATGAGTATGGGGGTGGGTTGTGCCATTTCTTTCGTCTGTTTCCTTGCGCTACCTCTCAAAAGCGGGAGACAGCGACAAAGCAAAAAAAAAAAAGAGTGTGTGGATGTAACCAAGATGAGAAAAAGGAGAGATAGGTAGTATGTTTGAAGAAAAAAACCTGGATGTTTTGGCTATGAGTGAAACGAAGCTTAAGGGGAAAGGGAAGAGTGGTTTGGGAATGTCTTGGGAGTAAAGTCAGGGGTTAGTGAGAGGACAAGAGCAAGGGAAGGAGTAGCACTACTCTTGAAACAGGAGTTGTGCGAGTATGTGATAGAGTGTAAGAAAGTATATTCTAGATTGATATGGGTAAATCTGATAGTTGATGGAGAGAGATGGGTGATTATTGGTGCATATGCACCTGGCCATGAAAAGAAAGATCATGAGAGGCAAGTGTTTTGGGAGCAGCCGAATGAGTGTGTTAGTAGTTTTGATGCACAAAACCGGGTTATAGTGATGGGTGATTTGAATGCAAAGGTGAGTAATGTGGCAGTTGAGGAAATAATTGGTATACATGGGGTGTTCAGTGTTGTAAATGGAAATGGTGAAGAGCTTGTAGATTTTTGCTGAAAAAGGACTGGTGATGAGGAATACCTGGTTTAAAAAGAGAGATATACATAAGTATAAGTATGTAAGTAGGAGAGATGGCCAGAGAGCGTTATTGGATTACATGTTAATTGATAGACGCGGGAAAGAGAGACTTTTGGATGTTAATGTGCTGAGAGGTGCAACTGGAGGGATGTCTGATCCTTATCTTGTGGAGGCGAAGGTGAAGATTTGTAGGGGTTTTCAGAAAAGAAGAGAGAATGTTGGGGTGAAGAGAGTGGTGAGAGTAAGTGAGCATGGGAAGGAGACTTGTGTGAGGAAGTACCAGGAGAGACTGAGTACAGAATAGAAAAGGGTAAGAACAAAGGAGGTAAGGGGAGTGGGGGAGGAATGGGATGTATTTAGGGAAGCAGTGATGGCTTGCGCAAAAAATGCTTGTGGCATGAGAAGTGAGGGAGGTAGGCAGATTAGAAAAGGTAGTGAGTGGTAGGATGAAGAAGTAAGATTATTAGTGAAATAGAAGAGAGAGGCATTAGGACGATTTTTGCAGGGAAATAATGTAAATGAGTGGTAGATGTATAAAAGAAAGAGGCAGGAGGTCAAGAGAAAGGTGCAAGAGGTGAAAAAGAGGGCAAATGAGAGTTGGGTTGAGAGAGTATCATTAAATTTTCGGGAGAATAAAGAGATGTTTTGGAAGGAGGTAAATAAAGTAAGAAAGACAAATGGGAACAAATGGGAACTTCAGTGAAGGGGGCTAATGGGGAGGTGATAACTAGTAGTGGTGATGTGAGAAGGAGATAGAGTGAGTATTTTGATGGTTTCTTGAATGTGTTTGATGATAGAGTGGCAGATATAGGGTGTTTTGTTCGAGGTGGTGTGCAAAGTGAGAGGGTTAGGGAGGATGATTTAGTAAACAGAGAAGAGGTAGTAAAAGCTTTGCGTAAGATGAAAGCCGTCAAGGTAATGGTTTTGGATGGCATTGCAGTGGAATTTATTGAAAAAGGGGTGACTGTATTGTTGACTGATTGGTAAGGTTATTTAATGTGTGTATGATTCATGGTGAGGTGCCTGAGGATTGGTGGAATGCTTGCATAGTGCCATTTTACAAAGGCAAAGGGGACAAAGGTAAGTAATGTAAGGGTAAGAGAGATGTGTGGAAATAAAAGTAGCGTGGTTGAGAGAGCAGAAGAGGGTGTTTTGAAATGGTTTGGGCACATGGAGAGAATGAGTGAGGAAAGATTGACCAAGAGGATATATGTGTCGGAGATGGAGGGAACGAGGAGAAGTGGGAGACCAAATCGGAGGTGAAATGATGGAGTGAAAAAGATTTTGTGTGATCGGGGCCTGAACATGCAGGAGGGTGAAAGGAGGGCAAGGAATAGAGTGAATTGGATCTATGTGGTATACCGGGGTTGACGTGCTGTCAGTGGATTGAATCAGGACATGTGAAGCGTCTGGGGTAAACCATGGAAAGCTGTGTAGGTATGTATATTTGCGTGTGTGGACGTATGTATATACATGTGTATGGGTTTGGGTTGGGCCATTTCTTTCGTCTTTTTCCTTGCGCTACCTCGCAAACGCGGGAGACAGCGAAAAAGAAAAAAAAAAAGTATATATATATATATATATATATATATATATATATATATATATATATATATATATATATATATATATGCCTTCTCCAGATTCATAAATGCTACATACAAATCCATTTGCTTTTCTAAGTTTTTCTCACATACATTCTTCAAAGCAAACACCTGATCCACACATCATCTACCACTTCTGAAACCACACTGCTCTTCCCCAATCTGATGCTCTGTACATGCCTTCACCCTCTCAATCAATAACCTCCCATATAATTTACCAAGAATACTCAACAAACTTATACCTCTGTAGTTTGAGCACTCACTCTTATCCCCTTTGCCTTTGTACAATGGCATATATATATATATATATATATATATATATATATATATATATATATATATATATATATATATATATATATATATATATATATATATATATATATATATATATATATATATATATATATATATATATATATATATATATATATATATATATATATATATATATATATATATATATATATATATATATATATATATATATATATATATATATATATATATATATATGTATATATATATATATATATATATTTATATATATATATATATATATATATATATATATATATATATATATATATATATATATATATATATATATATATATATATATATATATATATATATATATATATATATATATATATATATATATATATATATATATATATATATATATATATATATATATATATATATATATATATATATATATATATATATATATATATATATATATATATATATATATATACATACATATATATATATATATATATATATATATATATATATATATATATATATATATATATATATATATATATATATATATATATATATATATATATATATATATATATATATCTTCTGTTTCCCATTTTAGACAAAGCAACAAAGCAACAAAGCAAAAAAAAAAAATATATATATATAAATATATATATATATATATATATATATATATATATATATATATATATATATATATATATATATATTTTCTTTTTTCTGCTTTGTTGCTGTCTCCCGCGTTTGCGAGGTAGCGCAAGGAAACAGACGAAAGAAATGGCCCAACCCACCCCCATACACATGTATATACATACACGTCCACACATGCTAATATACATACCTATACATCTCAATGTACACATATATATACACTTTTTTTTTTTTTTGCTTTGTCACTGTCTCCCGCGTTTGCGAGGTAGCGCAAGGAAACAGACGAAAGAAATGGCCCAACCCCACCCCATACACATGTATATACATACGTCCACACACGCAAATATACATACCTACACAGCTTTCCATGGTTTACCCCAGACGCTTCACATGCCTTGATTCAATGCACTGACAGCACGTCAACCCCGGTATACCACATCGATCCAATTCACTCTATTCCTTGCCCTCCTTTCACCCTCCTGCATGTTCAGGCCCCGATCAAACAAAATCTTTTTCACTCCATCTTTCCACCTCCAATTTGGTCTCCCTCTTCTCCTCGTTCCCTCCACCTCCGACACATATATCCTCTTGGTCAATCTTTCCTCACTCATTCTCTCCATGTGCCCAAACCATTTCAAAACGCCCTCTTCTGCTCTCTCAACCACGCTCTTTTTATTTCCACACATCTCTCTTACCCTTACGTTACTTACTCGATCAAACCACCTCACACCACACATTGTCCTCAAACATCTCATTTCCAGCACATCCATCCTCCTGCGCACAACTCTATCCATAGCCCACGCCTCGCAACCATACAACATTGTTGGAACCACTATTCCTACAAACATACCCATTTTTGCTTTCCGAGATAATGTTCTCGACTTCCACACATTCTTCAAGGCTCCCAGAAGTTTCGCCCCCTCCCCCACCCTATGATCCACTTCCGCTTCCATGGTTCCATCCGCTGCCAGATCCACTCTCAGATATCTAAAACACTTCACTTCCTCCAGCTTTTCTCCATTCAAACTCACCTCCCAATTGACTTGACCCTCAACCCTACTGTACCTAATAACCTTGCTCTTATTCACATTTACTCTTAACTTTCTTCTTTCACACACTTTACCAAGCTCAGTCACCAGCTTCTTCCCACGTATTCCCTGCGTGTCGTAGAAGGCGACTAAAAGGTGAGGGAGCGGGGGAATGGAAATCCTCGCCTCTCATTTTTTTTTTTTTTTTTTTTTTCAATTTTCCAAAAGAAGGAACAGGGGGGGCCAGGTGAGGATATTCCAAAAAAGGCCCAGTCCTCTGTTCTTAACGCTACCTCGCTAACGCGGGAAATGGCAAATAGTTTAAAAGAAAGAAAGAATATATATATATATATATATATATATATATATATATATATATATATATATATATATATATATATATATATATATATATATATATATATATATATATATATTCCTATGAGTCCACGGGGAAAATGAAACACGAAAAGTTCCCAAAAATTTGGTACGGCAATGGGTGACCCTCTTTCACCTGTACTAAGTAATCTTTATATGGAACTTTTTGTAACAAAATTTCTAAAGGATATCTTACTTTCTAATGCAATTTGGTTTAGGTATGTAGGTGATGTTCTTTGTGCTTGGCCAACAAATGAAAATTTACAAATATTTCTCCCCTTACTTAACAATTTAGCACCTTCTATCAAATTTACTGTAGAAAATGAAAATAATGGTATGTTACCATTTTTAGATTGCATGATACATAGACAAGGAAACAAGTTTAAGTTTAGCATATACAGAAAACCCACCAATGTATGCTCATATATCCATTATTACTCATCTCAACATGACAGAGTTAAATTATCATTATTTCAATCTATGTTCCTTAGGGCATTACGTGTTTGCAGTCCAGAGTTTATTGATGATAAGCTTGAGAAGATATATTCTATTGGATCTAAGTTAACGTACCCTAGATCTTTCATCCATAAATCCCTTAAGTTTACAAAGAAATCATTTTATAGAGTTGAGCCCAAACTCCCATTGACACCAAGAATCTTTTAGTCCTCCCTTTTAATAATAATTTCACTTTGCTTCCCATGTTGCTTAAATCCTTTAATGTAAATGTTGCCTTTAGCAACAGTAATACTATAAAGAATATCTTAATTAGGAAGTCACCAGAAAATCTCTTGGTTGCATCTATAAAGTTCCTTGTGGAAGTTGTGATAAATTTTATGTTGGTCAGACTGGTAAGGATCTTTCTGCTAGACTTAAGCAACATAAATATAGTATAAGAACGGGACAAGAATCAAATGCCTTGTTTAATCATGTAAAAACTACGATCATTGTATTGACTGGAGTAACGCCATCTCAGTTGTTAACTCTAACTCTATTACCGAGAGAAATATCATTGAATCTTCTATTATTAAATACACAAAGAATTATAATCTTAATATTACAAATTAGATAACTTTATTGTTGATAAGTTTATGAACGCTCGTTGTATGTTTTGGACAATCACATGTTTTCCAAATGGCGTCCTAGCTTCGTCTCTTCGATGTATGTCAACTGACTTTTATATTTCTCTCTTGTGTCTCCCCTGATGATGTGATTATTACACGAGGTGCACTTGGGAGCTTTTCGTGTTTCATTTTCCCCGTGGACTCATAGGAATATCTTGATCACGCGCAAAATTGTGATCCTTTCCAATATATATATATATATATATATATATATATATATATATATATATATATATATATATATATATATATATATATATATATATATGAGAGAGTATCATTAAATTTTAGGGAGAATAAAAAGATGTTCTGGAAGGAGGTAAATAAAGTGCGTAAGACAAGGGAGCAAATGGGAACTTCAGTGAAGGGCGCAAATGGGGAGGTGATAACAAGTAGTGGTGATGTGAGAAGGAGATGGAGTGAGTATTTTGAAGGTTTGTTGAATGTGTTTGATGATAGAGTGGCAGATATAGGGTGTTTTGGTCGAGGTGGTGTGCAAATTGCGAGGGTTAAGGAAAATGAGTTGGTAAACAGAGAAGAGGTAGTAAAAGCTTTGCGGAAGATGAAAGCCGGCAAGGCAGCGGGTTTGGAGGGTATTGCAGTGGAATTTATTAAAAAAGGGGGTGACTGTATTGTTGACTGGTTGGTAAGGTTATTTAATGTATGTATGACTCATGGTGAGGTGCCTGAGGATTGGCGGAATGCGTGCATAGTGCCATTGTACAAAGGCAAAGGGGATAAGAGTGAGTGCTCAAATAACAGAGGTATAAGTTTGTTGAGTATTCCTGGCAAATTATATGGGAGGGTATTGATTGAGAGGGTGAAGGCATGTACAGAGCATCAGATTGGGGAAGAGCAGTGTGGTTTCAGAAGTGGTAGAGGATGTGTGGATCAGGTGTTTGCTTTGAAGAATGTATGTGAGAAATACTTAGAAGAGCAAATGGATTTGTATGTAGCATTTATGGATCTGGAGAAGGCATATGATAGAGCTGATAGAGATGCTCTGTGGAAGGTATTAAGAATATATGGTGTGGGAGGCAAGTTGTTAGAAGCAGTGAAAAGTTTTTATCGAGGATGTAAGGCATGTGTACGTGTAGGAAGAGAGGAAAGTGATTGGTTCTCAGTGAATGTAGGTTTGCGGCAGGGTGTGTGATGTCTCCATGGTTGTTTAATTTGTTTATGGATGGGGTTGTTAGGGAGGTGAATGCAAGAGTTTTAGAAAGAGGGGCACGTATGAAGTCTGTTGGGGATGAGAGAGCTTGGGAAGTGAGTCAGTTGTTGCTTCGCTGATGATACAGCGCTGGTGGCTGATTCATGTGAGAAACTGCAGAAGCTGGTGACTGAGTTTGGTAAAGTGTGTGAAGAAGAAAGTTAAGAGTAAATGTGAATAAGAGCAAGGTTATTAGGTACAGTAGGAATGGGGGTCAATTCAATTGGGAGGTGAGTTTGAATGGAGAAAAACTGGAGGAAGTGAAGTGTTTTAGATATCTGGGAGTGGATCTGGCAGCGGATGGAACCATGGAAGCGGAAGTGGATCATAGGATGGGGGAGGGGGCGAAAATTCTTGGAGCCTTGAAGAATGTGTGGAAGTCGAGAACATTATCTCGGAAAGCAAAAATGGGTATCTTTGAAGGAATAGTGGTTCCAACAATGTTGTATGGTTGCGAGGCGTGGGCTATGGATAGAGTTGTGCGCAGGAGGATGGATGTGCTGGAAATGAGATGTTTGAGGACAATGTGTTGTGTGAGGTGGTTTGATCGAGTAAGTAACGTAAGGGTAAGAGAGATGTGTGGAAATAAAAAGAGCGTGGTTGAGAGAGCAGAAGAGGGCGTTTTGAAATGGTTTGGGCACATGGAGAGAATGAGTGAGGAAAGATTGACCAAGAGGATATATGTGTTGGAGGTGGAGGGAACGAGGAGAAGAGGGAGACCAAATTGGAGGTGGAAAGATGGAGCGAAAAAGATTTTGTGTGATCGGGGCCTGAACATGCAGGAGGGTGAAAGGAGGGCAAAGAATAGAGTGAATTGGAGCGATGTGGTATAACGGGGTTGACGTGCTGTCAGTGGATTGAATCAAGGCATGTGTATGGGGTGGGTTGGGCCATTTCTTTCGTCTGTTTCTTTGCGCTACCTCGCAAACGCGGGAGACAGCGACAAAGCAAAAGAAAAAAAAAAAAAAATATATATATATATATATATATATATATATATATATATATATATATATATATATATATATATATATATATATAATATAATATATAATATATATATATATATATATATATATATATATATATATATATATTATATATATATATATATATATAGTGTGTGACATTCATTTTTCATTTCATTTCAAGCTAGAAGTTTTCAGTTTTCTAAATTATTTCTTACATTTTTCATAATGTGTATATATATATATATATATATATATATATATATTATATATATATATATATATATAATATATATATATATATATATAATATATATGTATGTGTGTGTATGTGTGAATATGTGCGTATGTATATGTATTATATATATATGTATATGCATATATATATTGTCCCTCGGGATACGGGAAAAAGAATACTTCCCACGCATTCCTCGCGTGTCGTAGAAGGCGACTAGAGGGACGGGAGCGGGGGGCCAGAAATCCTCCCCTCCTTGTATTTCAACTTTCTAAAATGGGAAACAGAAGATGGAGTCACGCGGAGAGTGCTCATCCTCCTCGAAGGCTCAGACTGGGGTGTCTAAATGTATGTGGATGTAACCAAGATGTGAAAAAAGGAGAGCTAGGTATTATGTTTGAGGAAAGGAACCTGGATGTTTTGGCTCTGAGTGAAACGAAGCTCAAGGGTAAAGGGGAAGAGAGGTTTGGGAATGTCTGGGGAGTAAAGTCAGGGGTTAGTGAGAGGACAAGAGCAAGGGAAGGAGTAGCAGTACTCCTGAAACAGGGGTTGTGGGAGTATGTGATAGAGTGTAAGAAAGTAAATTCTCGATTAATATGGGTAAAACTGAAATTGGATGTAGAGAGATGGGTGATTATTGGTGCATATGCACCTGGGCATGAGAAGAAAGATCATGAGAGGCAAGTCTTTTGGGAGCAGCTGAATGAGTGAGTTAGTGGTTTTGATGCACGAGACCGGGTTATAGTGATGGGTGATTTAAATGCAAAGGTGAGTAATGGGGCATTTGAGGGAATAATTGGTATACATGGGGTGCTCAGTGTTGTAAATGGAAATGGTGAAGAGTTTGTAGATTTATGTCCTGAAAAAGGACTGGTGATTGGGAATACCTGGTTTAAAAAGCGAGGTTTACATAAGTATACGTATGTAAGTAGGAGAGATGGCCAGAGAGCGTTATTGGATTACGTGTTAATTGACAGGCGCGCGAAAGAGAGACTTTTGGATGTAAATGCGCTGAGAGGTGCAACTGGAGGGATGTCTCATCATTATCTTGTGGAGGCTAAGGTGAAGATTTGTATGAGTTTTCAGAAAAGAAGAGTGAATGTTGGGGTGAAGAGGGTGGTGAGAGTAAGTGAGCTTGGGAAGGAGACTTGTGTGAGGAAGTACCAGGAGAGACTGAGTACAGAATGGAAAAAGGTGAGAACAAAGGAGGTAAGGGGAGTGGGGGAGGAATGGGATGTATTTAGGGAATCAGTGATGGATTGCGCAAAAGATGCTTGTGGCATGAGAAGAGTGGGAGGTGGGTTGATTAGAAAGACTAGTGAGTGGTGGGATGAAGAAGTAAGATTATTAGTGAAAGAGAAGAGAGAGGCATTTGGACGATTTTTGCAGGGAAAAAATGCAATTGAGTGGGAGATGTATAAAAGAAAGAGACAGGAGGTCAAGAGAAAGGTGCAAGAGGTGAAAAAGAGGGCAAATGAGAGTTGGGGTGAGAGAGTATCATTAAATTTTAGGGAGAATAAAAAGATGTTCTGGAAGGAGGTAAATAAACTGCGTAAGACAAGGGAGCAAATAGGAACTTCAGTGAAGGGCGCAAATGGGGAGGTGATAACAAGTAGTGGTGATATGAGAAGGAGATGGAGTGAGTATTTTGAAGGTTTGTTGAATGTGTTTGATGATAGAGTGGCAGATATAGGGTGTTTTGGTCGAGGTGGTGTGCAAAGTGCGAGGGTTAGGGAAAATGATTTGGTAAACAGAGAAGAGGTAGTAAAAGCTTTGCGGAAGATGAAAGCAGGCAAGGCAGCAGGTTTGGATGGTATTGCAGTGGAATTAATTAAAGAAACGGGCGACTGTATTGTTGACTGGTTAGTAAGGTTATTTAATGTATGTATGAATCATGGTGAGGTGCCTAAGGATTGGCGGAATGCGTGCATAGTGCCATTGTACAAAGGCAAAGGGGATAAGAGTGAGTGCTCAAATTACAGAGGCATAAGTTTGTTGAGTATTCCTGGTAAATTATATGGGAGGGTATTGATTGAGAGGGTGAAGGCATGTACAGAGCATCAGATTGGGGAAGGGCAGTGTGGTTTCAGAAGTGGTAGAGGATATGTGGATCAGGTGTTTGCTTTGAGGAATGTATGTGAGAAATACTTAGAAAAACAAATGGATTTGTATGTAGCATTTATGGATCTGGAGAAAGCATATGATAGAGTTGATAGAGATGCTCTGTGAAAGGTACTAAGAATATATGGTGCGGGAGGCAAGTTGTTAGAAGCAGTGAAAAGTTTTTATCGAGGATGTAAGGCATGTGTAAGTGTAGGAAGAGAGGAAAGTGATTGGTTCTCAGTGAATATAGGTTTGCGGCAGGGGTGTGTGATGTCTCCATGGTTGTTTAATTTGTTTATGGATGGGGTTGTTAGGGAAGTGAATGGAAGAGTTTTGGAAAGAGGGGCAAGTATGAAGTTTGTTGGGGATGAGAGAGCTTGGGAAGTGAGTCAGTTGTTGTTCGCTGATGATACAGCGCTGGTGGCTGATTCATGTGAGAAACTGCAGAAGCTGTTGACTGAGTTTGGTAAAGTGTGTGAAAGAAGAAAGTTTATAGTAAATGTGAATAAGAGCAAGGTTATTAGGTACAGTAAGGTTTAGGGTCTAAGTCAATTGGGAGGTAAGTTTGAATGGGGAAAAACTAGAAGAAGAAAAGTGTTTTAGATATCTGGGAGTGGATCTGGCAGCGGATGGAACCATGGAAGCGAAAATGAATCATAAGGTACGGGAGGGGGCGAAAATCCTGGGAGCCTTGAAGAATGTGTGGAAGTCGAAAACTTTATCTCCGAAAGCAAAAATGGCAATGTTTGAAGGAATAGTGGTTCCAACAATGTTGTATAGTTGCGAGGCGTGGGCTATGGATAGAGTTGTGCGCAGGAGGGTGGATATGCTGTAAATGACATGTTTGAGGACAATATGTGGTGTGAGGGTGGTTTTTATGGAGTAATTAATGTAAGGGTAAGAGAGATGTGTGGAAATAAAAAGAGCGTGGTTGAGAGAGCAGAAGAGAGTGTTTTGAAATGGTTTGGGCACATTGAGAGAATGAGTGAGGAAAGATTGACCAAGAGGATATATGTGTCGGAGGTGGAGGGAACGAGGAGAAGTGGGAGAAACCCAAAATTTGGGGGTGGAAAGATAGAGTGAAAAAGACTTTGATTGATCGGGGCCTGAACATGCTGGTGGGTGAAAGGCAGGAAGGAATAGAGTGAATTGGATCGATGTCCCTATACCGGGGTCGACGTGCTGTCAATGGATTGAATCAGGACATATGAAGCGTCTGGGATAAAGCATGGAAAGTTCTGTGGGGCCTGGATGTGGAAAGGGAGCTGTGGTTTTGGGCATTATTGAACGACAGCTAGAGACTGAGTGTGAAGGAAAGGGGCCCTTTGTTGTCTTTTCCTAGCGCTACCTCGCACACATGAGGGGGGGAGGGGGATGTTATTCCATGTGTGGCGAGGTGGCGATGGGAATGAATAAAGGCAGACAGTGTGAATTGTGTGTATGTTTCTCTATGAGTATATATATGTATACATTGAGATATATAGGTATGTATATTTGCGTGTGTGGACGTGTATGTATATACATGAGTATGGGGGTGGGTTGTGCCATTTCTTTCGTCTGTTTCCTTGCGCTACCTCTCAAAAGCGGGAGACAGCGACAAAGCAAAAAAAAAAAAGAGTGTGTGGATGTAACCAAGATGAGAAAAAGGAGAGATAGGTAGTATGTTTGAAGAAAAAAACCTGGATGTTTTGGCTATGAGTGAAACGAAGCTTAAGGGGAAAGGGAAGAGTGGTTTGGGAATGTCTTGGGAGTAAAGTCAGGGGTTAGTGAGAGGACAAGAGCAAGGGAAGGAGTAGCACTACTCTTGAAACAGGAGTTGTGCGAGTATGTGATAGAGTGTAAGAAAGTATATTCTAGATTGATATGGGTAAATCTGATAGTTGATGGAGAGAGATGGGTGATTATTGGTGCATATGCACCTGGCCATGAAAAGAAAGATCATGAGAGGCAAGTGTTTTGGGAGCAGCCGAATGAGTGTGTTAGTAGTTTTGATGCACAAAACCGGGTTATAGTGATGGGTGATTTGAATGCAAAGGTGAGTAATGTGGCAGTTGAGGAAATAATTGGTATACATGGGGTGTTCAGTGTTGTAAATGGAAATGGTGAAGAGCTTGTAGATTTTTGCTGAAAAAGGACTGGTGATGAGGAATACCTGGTTTAAAAAGAGAGATATACATAAGTATAAGTATGTAAGTAGGAGAGATGGCCAGAGAGCGTTATTGGATACATGTTAATTGATAGACGCGGGAAAGAGAGACTTTTGGATGTTAATGTGCTGAGAGGTGCAACTGGAGGGATGTCTGATCCTTATCTTGTGGAGGCGAAGGTGAAGATTTGTAGGGGTTTTCAGAAAAGAAGAGAGAATGTTGGGGTGAAGAGAGTGGTGAGAGTAAGTGAGCATGGGAAGGAGACTTGTGTGAGGAAGTACCAGGAGAGACTGAGTACAGAATAGAAAAGGGTAAGAACAAAGGAGGTAAGGGGAGTGGGGGAGGAATGGGATGTATTTAGGGAAGCAGTGATGGCTTGCGCAAAAAATGCTTGTGGCATGAGAAGTGAGGGAGGTAGGCAGATTAGAAAAGGTAGTGAGTGGTAGGATGAAGAAGTAAGATTATTAGTGAAATAGAAGAGAGAGGCATTAGGACGATTTTTGCAGGGAAATAATGTAAATGAGTGGTAGATGTATAAAAGAAAGAGGCAGGAGGTCAAGAGAAAGGTGCAAGAGGTGAAAAAGAGGGCAAATGAGAGTTGGGTTGAGAGAGTATCATTAAATTTTCGGGAGAATAAAGAGATGTTTTGGAAGGAGGTAAATAAAGTAAGAAAGACAAATGGGAACAAATGGGAACTTCAGTGAAGGGGGCTAATGGGGAGGTGATAACTAGTAGTGGTGATGTGAGAAGGAGATAGAGTGAGTATTTTGATGGTTTCTTGAATGTGTTTGATGATAGAGTGGCAGATATAGGGTGTTTTGTTCGAGGTGGTGTGCAAAGTGAGAGGGTTAGGGAGGATGATTTAGTAAACAGAGAAGAGGTAGTAAAAGCTTTGCGTAAGATGAAAGCCGTCAAGGTAATGGTTTTGGATGGCATTGCAGTGGAATTTATTGAAAAAGGGGTGACTGTATTGTTGACTGATTGGTAAGGTTATTTAATGTGTGTATGATTCATGGTGAGGTGCCTGAGGATTGGTGGAATGCTTGCATAGTGCCATTTTACAAAGGCAAAGGGGACAAAGGTAAGTAATGTAAGGGTAAGAGAGATGTGTGGAAATAAAAGTAGCGTGGTTGAGAGAGCAGAAGAGGGTGTTTTGAAATGGTTTGGGCACATGGAGAGAATGAGTGAGGAAAGATTGACCAAGAGGATATATGTGTCGGAGATGGAGGGAACGAGGAGAAGTGGGAGACCAAATCGGAGGTGAAATGATGGAGTGAAAAAGATTTTGTGTGATCGGGGCCTGAACATGCAGGAGGGTGAAAGGAGGGCAAGGAATAGAGTGAATTGGATCTATGTGGTATACCGGGGTTGACGTGCTGTCAGTGGATTGAATCAGGACATGTGAAGCGTCTGGGGTAAACCATGGAAAGCTGTGTAGGTATGTATATTTGCGTGTGTGGACGTATGTATATACATGTGTATGGGTTTGGGTTGGGCCATTTCTTTCGTCTTTTTCCTTGCGCTACCTCGCAAACGCGGGAGACAGCGAAAAAGAAAAAAAAAAAGTATATATATATATATATATATATATATATATATATATATATATATATATATATATATATATATATATGCCTTCTCCAGATTCATAAATGCTACATACAAATCCATTTGCTTTTCTAAGTTTTTCTCACATACATTCTTCAAAGCAAACACCTGATCCACACATCATCTACCACTTCTGAAACCACACTGCTCTTCCCCAATCTGATGCTCTGTACATGCCTTCACCCTCTCAATCAATAACCTCCCATATAATTTACCAAGAATACTCAACAAACTTATACCTCTGTAGTTTGAGCACTCACTCTTATCCCCTTTGCCTTTGTACAATGGCATATATATATATATATATATATATATATATATATATATATATATATATATATATATATATATATATATATTATATATATATATATATATATATATATATATATATATATATATATATATATATATATATATATATATATATATATATATATATATATATATATATATATATATATATATATATATATATATATATATATATATATATATATATATATATATGTATATATATATATATATATATATTTATATATATATATATATATATATATATATATATATATATATATATATATATATATATATATATATATATATATATATATATATATATATATATATATATATATATATATATATATATATTATATATATATATATATATATATATATATATATATATATATATATATATATATATATATATATATATATATATATATATATATATATATATATATATATACATACATATATATATATATATATATATATATATATATATATATATATATATATATATATATATATATATATATATATATATATATATATATATATATATATATATATATATCTTCTGTTTCCCATTTTAGACAAAGCAACAAAGCAACAAAGCAAAAAAAAAAAATATATATATATAAATATATATATATATATATATATATATATATATATATATATATATATATATATATATATATATATTTTCTTTTTTCTGCTTTGTTGCTGTCTCCCGCGTTTGCGAGGTAGCGCAAGGAAACAGACGAAAGAAATGGCCCAACCCACCCCCCATACACATGTATATACATACACGTCCACACATGCTAATATACATACCTATACATCTCAATGTACACATATATATACACTTTTTTTTTTTTTTGCTTTGTCACTGTCTCCCGCGTTTGCGAGGTAGCGCAAGGAAACAGACGAAAGAAATGGCCCAACCCCACCCCATACACATGTATATACATACGTCCACACACGCAAATATACATACCTACACAGCTTTCCATGGTTTACCCCAGACGCTTCACATGCCTTGATTCAATGCACTGACAGCACGTCAACCCCGGTATACCACATCGATCCAATTCACTCTATTCCTTGCCCTCCTTTCACCCTCCTGCATGTTCAGGCCCCGATCAAACAAAATCTTTTTCACTCCATCTTTCCACCTCCAATTTGGTCTCCCTCTTCTCCTCGTTCCCTCCACCTCCGACACATATATCCTCTTGGTCAATCTTTCCTCACTCATTCTCTCCATGTGCCCAAACCATTTCAAAACGCCCTCTTCTGCTCTCTCAACCACGCTCTTTTTATTTCCACACATCTCTCTTACCCTTACGTTACTTACTCGATCAAACCACCTCACACCACACATTGTCCTCAAACATCTCATTTCCAGCACATCCATCCTCCTGCGCACAACTCTATCCATAGCCCACGCCTCGCAACCATACAACATTGTTGGAACCACTATTCCTACAAACATACCCATTTTTGCTTTCCGAGATAATGTTCTCGACTTCCACACATTCTTCAAGGCTCCCAGAAGTTTCGCCCCCTCCCCCACCCTATGATCCACTTCCGCTTCCATGGTTCCATCCGCTGCCAGATCCACTCTCAGATATCTAAAACACTTCACTTCCTCCAGCTTTTCTCCATTCAAACTCACCTCCCAATTGACTTGACCCTCAACCCTACTGTACCTAATAACCTTGCTCTTATTCACATTTACTCTTAACTTTCTTCTTTCACACACTTTACCAAGCTCAGTCACCAGCTTCTTCCCACGTATTCCCTGCGTGTCGTAGAAGGCGACTAAAAGGTGAGGGAGCGGGGGAATGGAAATCCTCGCCTCTCATTTTTTTTTTTTTTTTTTTTTTCAATTTTCCAAAAGAAGGAACAGGGGGGGCCAGGTGAGGATATTCCAAAAAAGGCCCAGTCCTCTGTTCTTAACGCTACCTCGCTAACGCGGGAAATGGCAAATAGTTTAAAAGAAAGAAAGAATATATATATATATATATATATATATATATATATATATATATATATATATATATATATATATATATATATATATATATATATATATATATATATATATTCCTATGAGTCCACGGGGAAAATGAAACACGAAAAGTTTACAAAAATTTGGTACGGCAATGGGTGACCCTCTTTCACCTGTACTAAGTAATCTTTATATGGAACTTTTTGTAACAAAATTTCTAAAGGATATCTTACTTTCTAATGCAATTTGGTTTAGGTATGTAGGTGATGTTCTTTGTGCTTGGCCAACAAATGAAAATTTACAAATATTTCTCCCCTTACTTAACAATTTAGCACCTTCTATCAAATTTACTGTAGAAAATGAAAATAATGGTATGTTACCATTTTTAGATTGCATGATACATAGACAAGGAAACAAGTTTAAGTTTAGCATATACAGAAAACCCACCAATGTATGCTCATATATCCATTATTACTCATCTCAACATGACAGAGTTAAATTATCATCATTTCAATCTATGTTCCTAAGGGCATTACGTATTTGCAGTCCAGAGTTTATTGATGATAAGCTTGAGAAGATATATTCTATTGGATCTAAGTTAACGTACCCTAGATCTTTCATCCATAAATCCCTTAAGTTTACAAAGAAATCATTTTATAGAGTTGAGCCCAAACTCCCATTGACACCAAGAATCTTTTAGTCCTCCCTTTTAATAATAATTTCACTTTGCTTCCCATGTTGCTTAAATCCTTTAATGTAAATGTTGCCTTTAGCAACAGTAATACTATAAAGAATATCTTAATTAGGAAGTCACCAGAAAATCTCTTGGTTGCATCTATAAAGTTCCTTGTGGAAGTTGTGATAAATTTTATGTTGGTCAGACTGGTAAGGATCTTTCTGCTAGACTTAAGCAACATAAATATAGTATAAGAACGGGACAAGAATCAAATGCCTTGTTTAATCATGTAAAAACTACGATCATTGTATTGACTGGAGTAACGCCATCTCAGTTGTTAACTCTAACTCTATTACCGAGAGAAATATCATTGAATCTTCTATTATTAAATACACAAAGAATTATAATCTTAATATTACAAATTAGATAACTTTATTGTTGATAAGTTTATGAACGCTCGTTGTATGTTTTGGACAATCACATGTTTTCCAAATGGCGTCCTAGCTTCGTCTCTTCGATGTATGTCAACTGACTTTTATATTTCTCTCTTGTGTCTCCCCTGATGATGTGATTATTACACGAGGTGCACTTGGGAGCTTTTCGTGTTTCATTTTCCCCGTGGACTCATAGGAATATCTTGATCACGCGCAAAATTGTGATCCTTTCCAATATATATATATATATATATATATATATATATATATATATATATATATATATATATATATATATATATATATATATATATATATGAGAGAGTATCATTAAATTTTAGGGAGAATAAAAAGATGTTCTGGAAGGAGGTAAATAAAGTGCGTAAGACAAGGGAGCAAATGGGAACTTCAGTGAAGGGCGCAAATGGGGAGGTGATAACAAGTAGTGGTGATGTGAGAAGGAGATGGAGTGAGTATTTTGAAGGTTTGTTGAATGTGTTTGATGATAGAGTGGCAGATATAGGGTGTTTTGGTCGAGGTGGTGTGCAAATTGCGAGGGTTAAGGAAAATGAGTTGGTAAACAGAGAAGAGGTAGTAAAAGCTTTGCGGAAGATGAAAGCCGGCAAGGCAGCGGGTTTGGAGGGTATTGCAGTGGAATTTATTAAAAAAGGGGGTGACTGTATTGTTGACTGGTTGGTAAGGTTATTTAATGTATGTATGACTCATGGTGAGGTGCCTGAGGATTGGCGGAATGCGTGCATAGTGCCATTGTACAAAGGCAAAGGGGATAAGAGTGAGTGCTCAAATAACAGAGGTATAAGTTTGTTGAGTATTCCTGGCAAATTATATGGGAGGGTATTGATTGAGAGGGTGAAGGCATGTACAGAGCATCAGATTGGGGAAGAGCAGTGTGGTTTCAGAAGTGGTAGAGGATGTGTGGATCAGGTGTTTGCTTTGAAGAATGTATGTGAGAAATACTTAGAAGAGCAAATGGATTTGTATGTAGCATTTATGGATCTGGAGAAGGCATATGATAGAGCTGATAGAGATGCTCTGTGGAAGGTATTAAGAATATATGGTGTGGGAGGCAAGTTGTTAGAAGCAGTGAAAAGTTTTTATCGAGGATGTAAGGCATGTGTACGTGTAGGAAGAGAGGAAAGTGATTGGTTCTCAGTGAATGTAGGTTTGCGGCAAGGGTGTGTGATGTCTCCATGGTTGTTTAATTTGTTTATGGATGGGGTTGTTAGGGAGGTGAATGCAAGAGTTTTAGAAAGAGGGGCACGTATGAAGTCTGTTGGGGATGAGAGAGCTTGGGAAGTGAGTCAGTTGTTGCTTGCTGATGATACAGCGCTGGTGGCTGATTCATGTGAGAAACTGCAGAAGCTGGTGACTGAGTTTGGTAAAGTGTGTGAAAGAAGAAAGTTAAGAGTAAATGTGAATAAGAGCAAGGTTATTAGGTACAGTAGGAATGGGGGTCAATTCAATTGGGAGGTGAGTTTGAATGGAGAAAAACTGGAGGAAGTGAAGTGTTTTAGATATCTGGGAGTGGATCTGGCAGCGGATGGAACCATGGAAGCGGAAGTGGATCATAGGATGGGGGAGGGGGCGAAAATTCTTTGAGCCTTGAAGAATGTGTGGAAGTCGAGAACATTATCTCGGAAAGCAAAAATGGGTATCTTTGAAGGAATAGTGGTTCCAACAATGTTGTATGGTTGCGAGGCGTGGACTATGGATAGAGTTGTGCGCAGGAGGATGGATGTGCTGGAAATGAGATGTTTGAGGACAATGTGTTGTGTGAGGTGGTTTGATCGAGTAAGTAACGTAAGGGTAAGAGAGATGTGTGGAAATAAAAAGAGCGTGGTTGAGAGAGCAGAAGAGGGCGTTTTGAAATGGTTTGGGCACATGGAGAGAATGAGTGAGGAAAGATTGACCAAGAGGATATATGTGTTGGAGGTGGAGGGAACGAGGAGAAGAGGGAGACCAAATTGGAGGTGGAAAGATGGAGCGAAAAAGATTTTGTGTGATCGGGGCCTGAACATGCAGGAGGGTGAAAGGAGGGCAAAGAATAGAGTGAATTGGAGCGATGTGGTATAACGGGGTTGACGTGCTGTCAGTGGATTGAATCAAGGCATGTGTATGGGGTGGGTTGGGCCATTTCTTTCGTCTGTTTCTTTGCGCTACCTCGCAAACGCGGGAGACAGCGACAAAGCAAAAGAAAAAAAAAAAAAAATATATATATATATATATATATATATATATATATATATATATATGTATATATATATATATATATATATATATATATATATATATATATATATATATATATATATATATATATATATATATATATATATATATATATATATATATATATATATATATATAAGTTTGTTGAGTGTTCATGGTAAATTATATGGGAGGGTATTGATTGAGAGGGTGAAGGCATGTACAGAGCATCAGATTGGGGAAGAGCAGTGTGGTTTCAGAAGTGGTAGAGGATGTGTGGATCAGGTGTTTGCTTTGAAGAATGTATGTGAGAAATACTTAAAAAAGCAAATGGATTTGTATGTAGCATTTATGGATCTGGAGAAGGCATATGATAGAGTTGATAGAGATGCTCTGTGGAAGGTATTAAGAATATATGGTGTGGGAGGCAAGTTGTTAGAAGCAGTGAAAAGTTTTTATCGAGGATGTAAGGCATGTGTACGTGTAGGAAGAGAGGAAAGTGATTGGTTCTCAGTGAATGTAGGTTTGCGGCAGGGATGTGTGATGTCTCCATGGTTGTTTAATTTGTTTATGGATGGGGTTGTTAGGGAGGTGAATGCAAGAGTTTTGGAAAGAGGGGCAAGTATGAAGAAGAAGATTTTCGCCCCCTTCCCCACCCTATGATCCACTTCCGCTTCCATGGTTCCATCCGCTGCCAGATCCACTCCCAGATATCTAAAACACTTCACTTCCTCCAGTTTTTCTCCATTCAAACTCACCTCCCAATTGACTTGACCCTCAACCCTACTGTACCTAATAACCTTGCTCTTATTCACATTTACTCTTAACTTTCTTCTTCCACACACTTTTCCAAACTCAGTCACCAGCTTCTGCAGTTTCTCACATGAATCAGCCACCAGCGCTGTATCATCAGCGAACAACAACTGACTCACTTCCCAAGCTCTCTCATCCCCAACAGACTTCATACTTGCTCCTCTTTCCAAAACTCTTGCATTTGGGTATGTTTGAAGGAATAGTGGTTCCAACAATGTTGTATGGTTGCGAGGCGTGGGCTATGGATAGAGTTGTGCGCAGGAGGATGGATGTGCTGGAAATGAGATGTTTGAGGACAATGTGTGGTGTGAGGTGGTTTGATCGAGTGGGTAACGTAAGGGTAAGAGAGATGTGTGGAAATAAAAAGAGCGTGGTTGAGAGAGCAGAAGAGGGTGTTTTGAAGTGGTTTGGGCACATGGAGAGGATGAGTGAGGAAAGATTGACCAAGAGGATATATGTGTCGGAGGTGGAGGGAACAAGAAGAAGAGGGAGACCAAATTGGAGGTGGAAAGATGGAGTGAAAAGGATTTTGTGTGATCGGGGCCTGAACATGCAGGAGGGTGAAAGGAGGGCAAGGAATATATATATATATATATATATATATATATATATATATATATATATATATATATATATATATATATATATATATATATATATATATATATATATATATATATATATATATATATATATATATATATATATATATATATTTGGAAAGGATCATATATATATATATATATATATATATATATATATATATATATATATATATATATATATCTATACTTGCTTGCCTGCTTCCATTCCTGTCACTACCTCGCCACATAGGAAATAGTATCGCTACCCCCGCTTCAGCGAGATAGCGCCAGAAGAAGAAAAAAGAGGCCAGATTCGTTCACAATCAGTCTCTAGCTGTCATGTTTAATGCACCGAAAGCACAGCTCCCTATCCACATTCAGACCGCACAGACCTTTCCAAGGTTTACCCCAGAAGTTTCACATATCTTGGTTCAGTCCATTGACAGCACCTCGACCCCGGTATACCACATCGTTCCAGTTCACTCTATTCCTTGCACACCTCTCACCCACCTGTATGCTCTGGCCCCGATCGCTTACAATCTTTTTTCATTCCATTCTTCCCTCTCCAATTTGGTCTCCCGATTCTCTTTGTTGCCTTCACCTCTAACACGTATATCCTCTTTGTCAATCTTCCCTCACTCATTCCCTCGGTATGTCCAAACTATTTCGGCACACCCTCTTCTGCTTTCTCAACCTCACTCTTTTTATTTCCACGCATCTCTCTTGCCCTTTCGTTTTTCACCCAATCAATCTACCTCACACCACATATTGTCCTCATACATCTAATTTCCAACACATCCACCCTCCTCCGTACAACTCTATCTATAGCCCATGCCTCGCACCAATACATTCTTGGAGCTACTATTCCTTCAAACATACCCATTTTTTTGCTTTCCGACATAATGTTCTTTCCTTCCATACATTCTTCATCGCTCCCAGAACCTACCCCCACTCCCCACCCACCCTGTGACTCACTTCCGCTTCCATGGTTTCATCCGCTGCTAAGTCCACTCCCAGATATCCAAAACAATTCACTTCAGTTTTTCTCCATTCGAAATTACATTTCAATTAACTTGTCCCTCAGCACTACTGAACCTAATCACCATGTCCTTATTCACATTTGCTCTCATATTCCTCGTTTCATATACTTGTCCAAACTCAGTCATCAACTGCACCCGAATTAGTCAATAGAGCTGTATCATCGGCGAACAGCAACTGATTCAATTTCTAGACCCTCTCATCCACAACAGACTGCATACTCGCTCCTCTCTCAAAAGCTCTTGCATTTACCTCCTTAACTGCCCTATCCATAAACAAATCAAACAACTATGGGGAAATCACGAACCCCTACCGCAAACCGACATACACTGGGAACCAATCACCCTTATCTCTTCCTACTCGTACACATGAATAATGTGTAATAACTTTTCAATGATTCTAGCAACTTAACTCCCAACCCATATACTCTTAAAACCTTCTACATAGCATCTCTATCAACCCTACCGTATACTTTCTCCAGATCCATTTCTCACATACATTCTTCAAAGCGATCACCTGATCCACACATCCTCTACCACTTCTGAACCCACACTACTCTTCCCCAGTCTGATGCTCTGTACATGTCTACGCTCTCTCAGTCAACACTCTCCAACATAATTTCCCAGGAATACTCAAGAAACGTATGCCTCCGTAGTTTGAACATTCACCTCTATCCAATCTGCCTTTGTGCAATGGCATTATGCATACATTCCGCCAACTCACAGGCACTTCACCATGATCCTGTGATTCTGGAGAAGTTCCCGTTATTCCAAAGGGGTTCTTGTAATTCCAGCGGATTCCTGTGATACTATAGGGTTTCGTGATTCCAGAGGGGTTCCTGTTATTCCACAGGGGATCCCATGATTCCACTGGGTTCCATGATTCCAGATGAGTTCCTTATACTCCAGAGGAGTTCTCGTAATTAAAGAGAGGTTCCTGTGATTTCAGAAGGTTTCCCTTTATTCCAGATGGGTTTTGTGATCCTAAAGAGACTCCCGTGATCCCAAAGAGGTTCCTGTGATTAGAAAGGAGTTCTTATGATTTCAGATGGGTTTCTGTAATTTTAGAAGTGTTCCAGTAATTACAGAGAGGTTTCTCTGATTCCAGAGGGGTTCTTATGATTACAGAGGATTTCCGTGATTTTCGAGGGGTTCCTATGGCTCCAGCGGGGTTCCTGTGATTCCATACTCCCGTAATTCTAGAGGGGTTCCTGCAATTCCAGAGGAGTTCCGGTAATTCCAGATGGGGTTTCCGTGATTGAACAGGGGCTCCCGTGATTACAGAAGGGTTACTGTAATTCTAGAAGGATTCCTGTGATTACAAAGGATTTCCCATGACTCCAGAGGGTTCTTGCGATTTCAGAGAGGTTTCTGTGATTCCAGAAGATTTTCCATGATTCCAGAGGGGTTCCTGTCATACCAGAGTGGTTTATGTGGTTTCTGAGGAGTCCCTGTATCTCCAGATGGGTTTCTGTGATGCTAGAGGAGTTTCCCTGATTCCAGAGGGGTTCTTGGGATTCCATAAGGGTTTCCGTGATTACAAATGATTCCCGCGATTCCATAAGCATTCCTGTGATTCCAGAAGGGTTTCTGTGATTTCATAAGGGCTCCTTTAATTTCAGAGGGGCATCTGTGTTTCAGAGGGCTTCCTGTGATTCCACAGGGATACCTATGATTTCATAAGGTTTCCTGTGATTTCATAAGGGTTCCTGTGATTCCAGAAAGGTTCTTGTGATTCCAGGGGAGTTACAGTGACTCCAAAGGGTTCATGTGATTTCAGAGGAGTTTCTGTGATTCCAGAGAGGTTCTCGTTTTCCAGACGGGTTTCTGTGATTCCAGAGAGGTTCTCGTTTTCCAGACGGGTTTCTGTGATTCCAGAAGGGTTCCTTTAATTCCAGATGGGTTCCTTTTATTCCAGAAGGTTTCCCGTGACACCAGAGGGGTTCCTTTGTTTCAGGGGGATTCCTATGATTCCAGAGGCGATACCGTGTGCAGAATGTCTTGAAAATATCGCTTGACTGTGGATGTGAAGTGTAATAACTGCACTGAAGACGAAAGATGACAATTAAGGTACATGAAACATTTAAAAAGGATGAAAATCGAAAATGGATATCATATGAAATACTGTAACCAAATACATAAGGAAGCATATAACATTTAAGGTCAGAAATTCATATGTATGGAAAAATTCCTTCGCATGCACATACAACTGTGCAAGCTGACAAGTCCATTTGAATTACCCTAATTTTTTCTAGTAACATTTTTTCTGTTTTGGTTCATTAGCTTCGATGTGAACAGCTAGAAGCTTAAGTACAACAAAAGCATCGTTGATATCAGAATCAAACATAGTCCAATTCTTCTTTGCGATAATTGGAGCAACAAACGAAAATTTACAAATATTTCCTTTACTTAACAATTCAGTACCTTCTATCAAATTCACTTTGGATATGGAAAATGTATGTTGCCATTTTTAGATTGTGTGATCCATAGGGTTGGGAACATGTTTAAGTTAAGCGTATACAGAAAACACACCAATGTTTCTTCTTAGATTCATTATATACATTTATTCATTGTTTATCATTCTTAGTCGCTGTCTCCCAACCCACCCACAAACACATGAATATACATAAACGCCCACACACGAACATATGCATACCTATACATTCTAACGTATACATACCTATACATACACACACATGTACATATATACACATGTACATATTCATACAGGCTGCCTTCATCCATTCTCATTGCTACCGCGTCACATATAAAACAGCATCCACCCCCCCCCCCTTCCCTCGCGGGCGAGCGAATTAGTGCTAGGAAAGCACGACAAAAGCCACATTCGTTCACACTCAGTCTCTAGCTGTCATGTATAATGCACCGAAACAACAGCTCCTTCTCCACATCCAGGCCCCACAAAACTTTTCATGTTTTACTCCGGACACTTCGCATGCCCTGACTCAATTCGTTGACAGTACATCGACCTCGGTATAACACATCGTTCCAGTTCACTCTATTCCTTACACGCCTTTCACCCTCCTGTATGTTCAGGCCTCGACCGCTCAAAATCTTTTTCACTCCATCCTTCCACATCCATTTTTTTCTATCACTTCTCCTAGTTCCCTCCACCTCTGACACATATATCCTCTTTGTCAGTCTTTCCTCACTCATTCTCTCCATGTGTCCAAACCATTTCAATATACCTCTTTCTGCTCTCTCAACCACACTCTCTTTATTACCGCACATCTCTCTCACCCTTTCATTACTTACTCGATCAAACCACCTCACTCTACATATTGTCTTCAAACATTTCATTTCCAACACATCCACCCTCCTCTTCACAACCCTGTCTATAGCCTGAGCCTCGGAACGATATAACATTGTTGGAACAACTATTCCTTCAAATATACCCATTCTTGCTCTCCGAGATAACGTTTTCGCCTTCCACATATTTTTCAAAGCTCCCAGAACCTTCGCCCCTTCCCCCACCCTGTGACTCACTTCTGCTTCCATGGTTCCATCCGCTGCTATATCCACTCACAGATATGTAAAACACTTCACTTCCTCCAGTTTTACTCCATTCAAACTTACTTCGCAGTAGACTTGCCTCTCAACCCTGCTGAACGTAATAACCTTACTCTTATTCACATATACTCTAAGCTTTCTTCTTTCACACACTTCACCAAACTCAGTCACCAACTTATGCAGTTTCACAACCGAATCAGCCACCAGCGTTGTATCACCTGCGAACAACAACTAACTCACTTCCTAAGCTCTCTCATCCACAACAGACTAAATACTTGTCCCTCTCTCCAAAAGTCTTGCGTTCGCCTCCCTAACAACCCCATCCATTAACAAATTAAACAACCGTGGGGACATCACGCACCCCTGCCGCAAACCGATATTCACTGGGAACCAGTCACTTTCCTCTCTTCCTAATCGTACACATGCCGTATATCCTTGGTAAAAAGTTTTTACTGCTTCTAGCAACTTACCCCCTACACCATATAATCTAAATGCCTTCAACAATGCATCTCTATCAACTCTATAATAGGCCTTTTCCAGGTCCATAAATGCTAATAACAAATTCATCTGCTTTTCTAAGTATTTCTCACATACATTCTTTAAAGCAAAGACCTGATCCATACATCCTCTACCACTTCTGAAATCACACTGCTCTTCCCCAATCTGATGCTCTGTACATGCCTTTACCCTCTTAATCGATACCCTCCCATATATTTTCCCAGGAATACTCAACAAACTTATACCTCTGTAATTTGAACACTCACCTTTATCCCCTTTGCCTTTGTACAGTGGCACTATTTATGCATTCCGCCAATCCTCAGGCACTTCACCATGAACCATACATACAATGAATATCCTTACCAAGTAGTTAACAACATAGTCACCTCCATTTTCAATAAATTCCACTGCAATACCATCTTCCGCAGAGCTTCCGCTAGCTCTTCTCTGTTTACCAAACCATTCTCCCTGACCCTGTCACTTCGCAAATCACCTAGACCAGAACACCCTATATCTGCCAATCTATGATTAAACACATTCAACAAACCTTCAAACTACTCACTCCATTTCCTTCTCACTTAATTTCCCATAAGCCCCTTTCACCGATGTTCACATTTGTTCTCTTGTCTTACGCACTATATTTACCTCCTTCCAAAACATCTTTTCATTTCTCTTAAAGTTTAATCATACTCTCTAACCCCAACTCTCATTTGCCCTCTTTTTCACATCTTGCACCTTTCTCTAGACCTCCTGCCGCTTTCTTTTATACATCTCCAAGTTTTTTGCACTACATCACTGTAAAAATCGCCAAAACCCCTCTCTCTTCACTTTCACTAACAATCTTACTTCTTCATCCCACCACTCACTACCCTTTCTAATCTGCCCAACACCCCCCTTTCTTATCTTAGAAGCTTCTTTTGTGCAAGCCATCACTGCTTCTCTAAATACATCCCATTCCTTCCCCATTCCCTTTACGTCATTTTTCCATTCTGCACTCAATCCTCCTCACACAAGTCTCCTTCTAAAGCTCACTTACTCTCACAACTCTCTTCACCCCAACATTCTCTCTTCTTTTCAGAAAACCTCTACAAATCTTCAACTTCGCACCCACGAGATAACGATCAGGCATCCCTTCAGTGGTCCCTCCCAACATATTAACATCCAAAAGTCTCTCTTTCACGCACCTATCAATTAACACGTAATCCAATAACGCTCTCTGGCCATCTCTCCTACTTGCATACGTATACTTATGTATATATCTCATTTTAAACCAGGTATTCCCAATCACCAGTCATTTTTCAGCACACAAATTTAAAAGCTCTTCACCATCTCCATTTGCAACACTGAACACCCCATGTACACCAATTATACTCTCAGCTGCCATAATGCTCACCTTTGCATTCAAATTGCCCATCACTATAACCCGGTATCGTGCATCAAAGCTGCTAACACACTATTCACATCTCCCCAAACACTTGCCTCTCATGATCTTTCTTCTCAAGACCAGGTGCATAGGCACCAATAATTACCCATATCTCTTTCCATCCACTTTCAGTTTTACCCATATCAATCTAGAGTTTACTTTCATAAACTCTCTCACATACTCCTACAACTCCTGCTTCAGGAGTAGTGCTACTCCTTCCTTTGCTCTTGTTTTCACACTAACCCCGACTTTGTTCCCAAGACTATCCCAAACCACTCTTCCCCTTCACCCTTGACATTCGTTTCTCTCATAGCCAAAACATCCAGGTTCCTTTCCTCATATATACTGCATATCTCTCCTATTTTCTCATCTTGGTTACATCTACACACATTTAGACACCATAATCTGAGCCTTCCAGGAGGATGAGCACTCCCCGCATGACTCCTTATGTTTCCCCTTTTAGAAAGTTAAGACGCAAGGAGGGGAGGGTTCCCAGTGAATGTTAGTTTTCGGCAGGGCTACGTGATGTCTCCGTGGTTGTTTGATTTCTTTATGAATGGGGCTGTGAGGGAGGAAATGCAAGAGTTTTGAAGAGAGGGGCAAGTATCCAGTCTGCTGTGGCTGAGAGAGCTTGGGAAGTGAGTCAGTTGTTGTTCGCTGATGATAAGGCGCTGGTGGCTGATTCAGGTGAGAAACTGTAGAAGCTGGTGACTGAATTTGGTAAAGTGTGTGAAAGAAGAAAGATGAGAATTAATTTGAATAAGAGCAAGGTTATTAGATACAGTAGGGTTGAGGGACAAGTCAAGTGGGAGGTAAATTTGAATGGAGAAGAACTGGAGGAAGTGAACTGTTTTAGATATCTGAAAGTGGATTCAACAGCGGATGGAACCATGGAAGCGGAAGGGAATCATAGGGTGAGGGAGGGGGCGAAAGTTCTGGGAGTGTTGAAAAATTTGTGGAAAGCGAGAACATTACCTCGGAAAGCAAAAATGGGATGTTTGAAGGAATCGCGGTTCCAACAACGTTATATGGTTGCGAGGCGTAGGCTATACTTAGGGTTGGTCGGAGGAGGGTGGATGTGTTGGAAATGAAATGTATGACCACAAATGTGGTGTGAGGTGGTATATCGAGTGAGTATAGAAAGGGTAAAAGAGATGTGTGGTAATAAAAAGAGTGTGGTTTTGAGAGCAGAAGAGGGTGTGTTGAAATGGTTTGGTCCCATGGAGAGAATGAGTGAGGAAAGATTGACGAAGAGGATATATGTGTGAGAGGTTGAGGGAAGAAGGAGGAGCGTGTAACCAATTTGAAGGTGGAAAGATGGAGTGAAAAAGATTTTGAACGATCGAGGCCTCAACATAAAGGATGGTGAAAGGCATGTAAGGAATAGAGTGAATTAGAACGATGTGATATACTGGGGTCGACGTGCTGTCAATGGACTGAGCCAAGGGTATGTGGAGCGTCTAGAATAAACCTTGGAAAGGTCAGTGGGGCCTGGATGTGGAAAGGGAGCTGTGGTTTCGGTACATTACATATGGCAACTAGAGACTTAGTGTGAACGAAATGTTGCTTTTCTTTTGTCTCTTCCTGGCGCTACCTCGCTGGTGAGGGGGGGATGCTATTTCATGTTTGGAGGGTGGGGGGGGGGGGCGATGGGAGTGGATGAATGCAGCAAGTATGAATATGTACATGTGTATATGCGTATATGTCTGTTTATATATATATGTATGTATACGTTGAATTGTATATGCACTCGGAATCCCTTCTGCAAGCAGAGGAATCCCTCTGAAACAATGGAAACCCTCTAGAGCTACTGGAAAGCCTCTGGAATAACAGGAACCCATCAGGAATTAAAGGAACTCTTCTGGAGTCACAGGAACCCGTCTGTAAAGCGAGATCCTCTCTGGAATCATAAGAGCCATTTTGGAATCACAGAAACTCCTCTGAAATCACAGAAACCCCATTGGAGTAACAGCAACCCCTCTGGAATCACAGAAACCTCTCTGGAACACAGGCACCCCTCTAGAATTAAAGGATCCCTTCTGGAATCCCAGAAACCCTTCTGGAATAACAGGAATGCCTATGAAATCACAGGAACCCTTTTGTAATCTTGGGAACCCTTCTGAAACCACAAGAACCCCTCTGGAATCACGGAAATTCCTCTAGAATCACAGAAACCCATCTGGAGTTACAGGGACCCCTCTAAAATCACACGAACCTCTCTCGAATCACAGGAACCCCTCTGGAATCACGGAAAACCTTCCGGAATCACTGGAACCTCTCTAAAATCGCAAGAACCCCTCTGGAATCATGGGAACTCCTTTGGAATCACAGGAATCTTTCTAGAATTACAGGAACCCTTCTGTAATCACGAGAGTCACTATTCAATCACGGAAACCCCATCTGGAATTACTGGAACTCCTCTGGAATTACGGAAACTCCTCTATAATCACAGGAATCACAGGAACCCCTCGAAAATCACGGAAACCCTCCGGAATCAGAGAACCTCTCTGGAATTACTGGAACCCTTCTGGAATTACAAAAACCCATCTGAAATCACAAGAACTCTTTTCTAATCATAGGAACCTCTCTGGAATCACGGGAGTCTGTCTGGGATAAAAAAAAAAGAAACTCTGGAATTACGGAAACTCCTCTGAAATCTTTTGCATCTTCTTACTTTAACATTAGTGTTCAAGAAGTTGTTCTTCCTCTGAATTATTTCTAAACGATAGCGGCGATTTACATGATTCTCTCATCTTCTGCTGGTGTTGTATTGTGGTGCTATTGTGACAATATGTGTGTGTGTGTGTGTGTGTGTGTGTGTGTGTAGGTATGTGTGTGTGTGTGTGTGTGTGTGTGTGTGTGTGTGTGTGTGTGTGTGTGTGTGTGTGTGTGTGTGTGTGTGTGTGTGTGTGTGTGTGTGTGTTGTGTGTGTGTGTGTGTGTGTGTGTGTATGTGTGTGTGTGTGTATGTGTGTGTGTGTGTGTGTATGTATGTTGTATGTATGTATGTATGTATGTATGTATGTATGTATGTATGTATGTGTATGTGTGTGTGTGTGTGTGTGTGTGTGTGTGTGTATGTGTGTGTGTGTGTGTGTGTGTGTGTGTATGTATGTATGTATGTATGTATGTATGTATGTATGTATGTATGTATGTATGTATGTATGTATGTATGTGTGTGTGTGTGTGTGTGTGTGTGTGTGTGTGTAATCTGACCTCCCCAGCCTTAGTGCATCCTGTTTGGTTATTAAACCACAAGACATTTAAAACTCAGTTCGTCTGTCTCCTGGGATTAACAAATGAATAACAGTACCTGGGCCCACCACTGCCTGACTCACTTATAAACACGACAGCAGCGAGCGGCCGGAGTCATTCCTACCCAGAATATCTCGCCCTTAGCAGCCTCCCTCTCCACCAACACCCTTACTGTACGGCTCAGCAGCTTCGCCGCCAGCCTCCACCCATCGCCACCCTTACCGTAAGGCACTGCACTGGTAATGACTTTTCTATAGTGACAACAACAAACATGTTATATCCTTACCTCATTGTTATCTTGGTAGTGTGTGTGGCTCTCTATAGTGACAATATCAAACATGTTATATCCTTACCTCCTTGTTATCTTGGTAGTGTGTGTGGCTCTCTATAGTGACAATATCAAACATGTTATATCCTTACCTCCTTGTTTTCTTGGTAGTGTGTGTTCTCCATAGTGTTCTTGGTAGTGTGTGTGGCTTTCTATAACGAAGACATCATCATACATGTGACGCCGATGAACTTTGCTACAATATAGTAATACAGTGTATGAGTTTTCCTCTTGTATCGCCTAATCTTCATTTGCCTCGATTGGTTTTGGCTTTTGGTAGACCTAGGTACAATTAGTTTGTTACCAACATATTATTTCACTACATGATATCAGTTTCTACGAGAAATATTGATGTAATATGATTTATAAAATGACCATGAATGTGAATCACAGTAACAACGTAAATTACTTATGTGTCAATTTGTCTTTCAATTGCAACCTCAGCACTATGATATCAGTACAGTGGTGTTGTACTCTATTATCCTGTGCATCTGGAGACAGTGAAACCACACAACAGTACCCGCCGAGAGGCAACATATCAGACAATAAGAAAAGAAAATGTTTTTTCAATATGCCAAGTCGGTTTCCGGAGAAAGAAATACCAGAGTAGCAGAAGACAATATCTGGTCCTGATGCTGTTAGTCGTAATGTTGTTCTTTGAATTGAAGTGATCTAACAAATATACAGACAAGAAGAAAGACAAACATACTTAGACAAATTAACACACATTTATACGGGCCACCGTAGTATATTGCATATTGTTACTAACTATAAATCACTATGGAACAGCCAGGGGTCGGACCAGCATGGGTTCCAATCCTGGGTGTGGCAGTAAGCCTATAGCCAACCCAGATGCACATCCTCCCCTCATGGCTTCTCCATAGATGGGGCAAGAGACGGAACAACACGACTGAACTCTCTCATATTAGTGAAACTTACATAGAAATATGCATACACTCACAGATAACTTCTTCATGGTTAGGATATCAACTCTATTGATTTTTTATGGTACCTGAGATGTCAGACACAAATGAGGCCCCAATCAACGACAATTCATTAACGCTATGTATCCATATATATATATATATATATATATATATATATATATATATATATATATATATATATATATATATATATATATATATATATATATATCATTTATTTTTTATTATACTTTGTCGCTGTCTCCCGCGTTTGCGAGGTAGCGCAAGGAAACAGACGAAAGAAATGGCCCAACCCCCCCCATACACATGTATATACATACGTCCACACACGCAAATATACATACCTACACAGCTTTCCATGGTTTACCCAAGACCCTTCACATGCCCTGCTTCAATCCACTGACAGCACGTCAACCCCGGTATACCACATCGCTCCAATTCACTCTATTCCTTGCCCTCCTTTCACCCTCCTGCATGTTCAGGCCCCGATCACACAAAATCTTTTTCACTCCATCTTTCCACCTCCAATTTGGTCTCCCTCTTCTCCTTGTTCCCTCCACCTCCGACACATATATCCTCTTGGTCAATCTTTCCTCACTCATCCTCTCCATGTGCCCAAACCACTTCAAAACACCCTCTTCTGCTCTCTCAACCACGCTCTTTTTATTTCCACACATCTCTCTTACCCTTACGTTACTCACTCGATCAAACCACCTCACACCACACATTGTCCTCAAACATCTCATTTCCAGCACATCCATCCTCCTGCGCACAACTCTATCCATAGCCCACGCCTCGCAACCATACAACATTGTTGGAACCACTATTCGTGTACGTGTAGGAAGAGAGGAAAGTGATTGGTTCTCAGTGAATGTAGGTTTGCGGAAGGGGTGTGTGATGTCTCCATGGTTGTTTAATTTGTTTATGGATGGGGTTGTTAGGGAGGTAAATGCAAGAGTTTTGGAAAGAGGAGCAAGTATGAAATCTGTTGGGGATGAGAGAGCTTGGGAAGTGAGTCAGTTGTTGTTCGCTGATGATACAGCGCTGGTGGCTGATTCATGTCAGAAACTGCAGAAGCTGGTGACTGAGTTTGGAAAAGTGTGTGGAAGAAGAAAGTTAAGAGTAAATGTGAATAAGAGCAAGGTTATTAGGTACAGTAGGGTTGAGGGTCAATTCAATTGGGAGGTGAGTTTGAATGGAGAAAAACTGGAGGAAGTGAAGTGATTTACATATCTCGGAGTGGATCTGGCAGCGGATGGAACCATGGAAGCGGAAGTGGATCATAGGGTGGGGGAGGGGGAGAAAATTCTGGGAGCCTTGAAGAATGTGTGGAAGTCGAGAACATTCTCGGAAAACAAAAATGTATATGTTTGAAGGAATAGTGGTTCCAACAATGTTGTATGGTTGCGAGGCGTGGACTATGGATAGCGTTGTGCGCAGGAGGATGGATGTGCTGGAAATGAGATGTTTGAGGACAATGTGTGGTGTGAGGTGGTTTGATCGAGTAAGTAACGTAAGGGTAAGAGAGATGTGTGGAAATAAGAAGAGCGTGGTTGAGAGAGCAGAAGAGGGTGTTTTGAAATGGTTTGGTCACATGGAGAGAATGAGTGAGGAAAGATTGACCAAGAGGATATATGTGTCGGAGGTGGAGGGAACGAGAAGAGGGAGACCAAATTGGAGGTGGAAAGATGGAGTGAAAAAGATTTTGTGTGATCGGGGCCTAAACATGCAGGAGGGTGAAAGGAGGGCAAAGAATAGAGTGAATTGGATCGATGTGGTATACCGGGGTTGATGTGCTGTCAGTGGATTGAATCAAGGCATGTGTATGGGGGTGGGTTGGGCCATTTCTTTCGTCTGTTTCCTTGCGCTACCTCGCAAATGCGGGAGACACCGACAAAGCAAAAAAAAAAAAAATATATATATATATATATATATATATATATATATATATATATATATATATATATATATATATATATATATATATATATATGTATGTATTCCTGGTAAATTATATGGGAGGGTATTGATTGAGAGGGTGAAGGCATGTACAGAGCATCAGATTGGGGAAGAGCAGTGTGGTTTCAGAAGTGGTAGAGGATGTGTGGATCAGGTGTTTGCTTTGAAGAATTTATGTGAGAAATACTTAGAAAAGCAAATGGATTTGTATGTAGCATTTATGGATCTGGAGAAGGCATATGATAGAGTTGATAGAGATGTTCTGTGGAAGGTATTAAGAATATATGGTGTGCGACGCAATTTGTTAGAAGCAGTGAAAAGTTTTTATCGAGGATGCAAGGCATGTGTACGTGTAGGAAGAGAGGAAAGTGACTGGTTCTCAGTGAATGTAGGTTTGCGGCAGGGGTGTCTGATGTCTCCATGGTTGTTTATTTTGTTTATGGATGGGGTTGTTAGGGAGGTGAATGCAAGATTTTTGGAAAGAGGGGCAAGTATGAAGTCTGTTGGGGATGAGAGAGCTTGGGTTGTGAGTCAGTTGTTGTTCGCTGATGATACTGCGCTGGTGGCTGATTCATGTGAGAAACTGCAGAAGCTGGTGACTGAGTTTTGTAAAGTGTGTGAAAGAAGAAAGTTAAGAGTAAATGTTAATAAGAGCAAGGTGATTAGGTACAGTAGGGTTAAGGGTCAAGTCAATTGGGAGGTAAGTTTGAATGGAGAAAAACTGGAGGAAGTAAAGTGTTTTAGATATCTGGGAGTGGATCTGGCAGCGGATGGAACTATGGAAGTGGAAGTGGATCATAGGGTAGGGGAGGGGGCGAAAATCCTGGGAGCCTTGAAGAATGTGTGGAAGTCGAGAACATTATCTCGGAAAGCAAAAATGGGTATGTTTGAAGGAATAGTGATTCCAACAATGTTGTATGGTTGCGAGGCGTGGGCTATGGATAGAGTTGTGCGCAGGAGGATGGATGTGCTGGAAATGAGATGTTTGAGGACAATGTGTGGTGTGAGGTGGTTTGATCGAGTAAGTAACGTAAGGGTAAGAGAGATGTGTGGAAATAAAAAGAGCGTGGTTGAGAGAGCAGAAGAGGGTGTTTTGAAATGGTTTGGGCACATGGAGAGAATGAGTGAGGAAAGATTGGCCAAGAGGATATATATGTCGGAGGTGGAGGGAACGAGGAGAAGTGGGAGACCAAATTGGAGGTGGAAAGATGGAATATATATATATATATATATATATATATATATATATATATATATATATATATATATATATATATATATATATATATATATATATATATATATATATATATATATATATATATATATATATATATATATATATTTTTTTTTTTTTTTTTTTTTTATACTTTGTCGCTGTCTCCCGCGTTTGCGAGGTAGCGCAAGGAAACAGACGAAAGAAATGGCCCAACCCCCCCCATACACATGTACATACACACGTCCACCCACGCAATATACATACCTACACAGCTTTCCATGGTTTACCCCAGACGCTTCACATGCCTTGATTCAATCCACTGACAGCACGTCAACCCCTGTATACCACATCGCTCCAATTCACTCTATTCCTTGCCCTCCTTTCACCCTCCTGCATGTTCAGGCCCCGATCACACAAAATCCTTTTCACTCCATCTTTCCACCTCCAATTTGGTCTCCCTCTTCTCCTCGTTCCCTCCACCTCCGACACATATATCCTCTTGGTCAATCTTTCCTCACTCATTCTCTCCATGTGCCCAAACCACTTCAAAACACCCTCTTCTGCTCTCTCAACCACGCTCTTTTTATTTCCACACATCCCTCTTACCCTTACGTTACTTACTCGATCAAACCACCTCACACCACACATTGTCCTCAAACATCTCATTTCCAGCACATCCATCCTCCTGCGCACAACTCTATCCATAGCCCACGCCTCGCAACCATACAACATTGTTGGAACCACTATTCCTTCAAACATACCCATTTTTGCTTTCCGGGATAATGTTCTCGACTTCCACACATTTTTCAAGGCTCCCAAAATTTTCGCCCCCTCCCCCACCCTATGATCCACTTCCGCTTCCATGGTTCCATCCGCTGACAGATCCACTCCCAGATATCTAAAACACTTCACTTCCTCCAGCCTCTCACCATTCAAACTCACCTCCCAATTGACTTGACCCTCAACCCTACTGTACCTAATAACCTTGCTCTTATTGACATTCACTCTTAACTTTCTTCTTCCACACACTTTACCAAACTCCGTCACCAGCTTCTGCAGTTTCTCACATGAATCCGCCACCAGCGCTGTATCATCAGCGAACAACAACTGACTCACTTCCCAAGCTCTCTCATCCCCAACAGACTTCATACTTGCCCCTCTTTCCAAAACTCTTGCATTTACCTCCCTAACAACCCCATCCATAAACAAATTAAACAACCATGGAGACATCACACACCCCTGCCGCAAACCTACATTCACTGAGAACCAATCACTTTCCTCTCTTCCTACACGTACACATGCCTTACATCCTCGATAAAAACTTTTCACTGCTTCTAACAACTTGCCTCCCACACCATATATTCTTAATACCTTCCACAGAGCATCTCTATCAACTCTATCATATGCCTTCTCCAGATCCATAAATGCTACATACAAATCCATTTGCTTTTCTAAGTATTTCTCACATACATTCTTCAAAGCAAACACCTGATCCACACATCCTCTACCACTTCTGAAACCACACTGCTCTTCCCCAATCTGATGCTCTGTACATGCCTTCACCCTCTCAATCAATACCCTCCCATATAATTTACCAGGAATACTCAACAAACTTATACCTCTATAATTTGAGCACTCACTCTTATCCCCTTTGCCTTTGTACAATGGCACTATGCAAGCATTCCGCCAATCCTCAGGCACCTCACCATGAGTCATACATACATTAAATAGCCTTACCAACCAGTCAACAATACAGTCACCCCCTTTTTTAATAAATTCCACTGCAATACCATCCAAACCTGCTGCCTTGCCGGCTTTCATCTTCCGCAAAGCTTTTACTACCTCTTCTCTGTTTACCAAATCATTTTCCCTAACCCTCTCACTTTGCACACCACCTCGACCCAAACACCCTATATCTGCCACTCTGTCATCAGACACATTCAACAAACCTTCAAAATACTCATTCCATCTCCTTCTCACATCACCACTACTTGTTATCACCTCCCCATTTACGCCCTTTACTGAAGTTCCCATTTGCTCCCTTGTCTTACGCACCCTATTTACCTCCTTCCAGAACATCTTTTTATTCTCCCTAAAATTTACTGATAGTCTCTCACCCCAACTCTCATTTGCCCTTTTTTTCACCTCTTGCACCTTTCTCTTGACCTCCTGTCTCTTTCTTTTATACTTCTCCCACTCAATTGCATTTTTTCCCTGCAAAAATCGTCCAAATGCCTCTCTCTTCTCTTTCACTAATACTCTTACTTCTTCATCCCACCACTCACTACCCTTTCTAAACAGCCCACCTCCCACTCTTCTCATGCCACAAGCATCTTTTGCGCAATCCATCACTGATTCCCTAAATACATCCCATTCCTCCCCCACTCCCCTTACTTCCATTGTTCTCACCTTTTTCCATTCTGTACACAGTCTCTCCTGATACTTCTTCACACAGGTCTCCTTCCCAAGCTCACTTATTCTCACCACCTTCTTCACCCCAACATTCACTCTTCTTTTCTGAAAACCCATACTAATCTTCACCTTAGCCTCCACAAGATAATGATCAGACATCCCTCCAGTTGCACCTCTCAGCACATTGACATCCAAAAGTCTCTCTTTCGCACGCCTGTCCATTAACACGTAATCCAATAACGCTCTCTGGCCATCTCTCCTACTTACATAAGTATACTTATGTATATCTCGCTTTTTAAACCAGGTATTCCCAATCATCAGTCCTTTTTCAGCACATAAATCTACAAGCTCTTCACCATTTCCATTTACAACACTGAACACCCCATGCATACCAATTATTCCCTCAACTGCCACATTACTCACCTTTGCATTCAAATCACCCATCACTATAACCCGGTCTCGTGCATCAAAACCGCTAACACACTCATTTAGCTGCTCCCAAAACACTTGCCTCTCATGATCTTTCTTCTCATGCCCAGGTGCATATGCACCAATAATCACCCACCTCTCTCCATCAACTTTCAATTTTACCCATATTAATCGAGAATTTACTTTCTTACATTCTATGACATACTCCCACAACTCCTGTTTCAGGAGTATTGCTACTCCTTCCCTTGCTCTTGTCCTCTCACTAACCCCTGACTTCACTCCCCAGACATTTCCAAACCACTCTTCCCCTTTACCCTTGAGCTTCGTTTCACTCAGAGCCAAAACATCCAGGTTCCTTTCCTCAAACATACTACCTATCTCTCCTTTTTTCACATCTTGGTTACATCCACACACATTTAGGCACCCCACTCTGAGCCTTCGAGGAGGATGAGCACTCCCCGCGTGACTCCTTCTTCTGTTTCCCATTTTAGAAAGTTAATACAAGGAGGGGAGGATTTCCGGCCCCCCGCTCCCGTCCCCTCTAGTCGCTTTCTACGACACGCGAGGAATACGTGGGAAGTATTCTTTCACCCCTATCCCCAGGGATAATATACATATATAAACACACACACACACACACACACACACACACACACACACACGCACACACACACCCACACATACATATATATACATATGAAAAATGTAAGAAACAATTTAGAAAACAAACTTTTAGCTTGAAATGAATGAAAAAATGAACGTCACATAATGGTTCAACCTCTGGTTATGGAAAAGGAAATGTACAATTTATTCACACAAACGTCAATAGCAGTTCTCATCAATTTCACCACTGAATCAATAAGCTTCAATGTCTAAGCTACATTTTTCTCCAACTTCACTATTTTCTTGTCAAAACACCATGCATGAAAACTATCACTCCATATATATATATATATATATATATATTCCTATGAGTCCACGAGGAAAATGAAACACGAAAAGTTCCCAAGTGCACTTTCGTGTAATAATCACATCATCAGGGGAGACACATGAGAGGAATATAACAGTCAATTGATATACATCGAAGAGACGAAGCTAGGACGCCATTTGGTAAACATGTGATTGTCCAAAACATACAACGAGCGTTCATAAACTTATCATTTTACAAATCTTATCAACAATAAAGTTATCTAATTTGTACAGACCATCACCAATATTAAGATTATAATTCTTTGTGTATTTAATAATAGAAGATTCAATGATATTTCTCTTGGTGATAGAGTTAGAGTTAACAACTGAGATGGCGTTACTCCAGTCAATACAATGATCATAGTTTTTAACATGATTAAACAAGGCATTTGATTCCTGTCCCGTTCTTATACTATATTTATGTTGCTTAAGTCTAAGAGAAAGATCCTTACCAGTCTGACCAACATAAAATTTATCACAGTTTCCACAAGGAACTTTATAGATGCAACCAAGAGAATTTTCTGGTGAATTCCTGATTAAGATATTCTTTATAGTATTATTGTTGCTAAAGGCAACATTTACATTAAAGGATTTAAGCAACATGGGAAGCAAAGTGAAATTATTATTAAAAGGGAGAACTAAAAGATTCTTGGTGTTAATGGGAGGTTTGGGCTCAACTCTATAAAATGATTTCTTTGCTAACTTAAGGGATTTATCAATGAAAGATCTAGGGTACTTTAACTCAGATCCAATGGAATTTATCTTCTCAAACTCATCATCAATAAACTCTGAACTGCAAATACGTAATGCCCTTAGGAACATAGATTGAAATGATGATAATTTAACTCTGTCATGTTGAGATGAGTAATAATGGATATATGAGCATACATTGATGGGTTTTCTGTATATGCTAAACTTAAACTTGTTTCCTTGTCTATGGATCATGCAATCTAAAAATGGTAACATACCATTATTTTCATTTTCTACAGTAAATTTGATGGAAGGTACTAAATTGTTAAGTAAGGGGAGAAATATTTGTAAATTTTTATCTGTTGGCCAAACACAAAGAACATCATCTACATACCTAAACCAAATTGCATTAGAAGGTAAGATATCCTTTAGTAATTTTGTTTCAAAAAATTCCATATAAAGATTACTAAGTACAGGTGAAAGAGGGTTACCCATTGCCATACCAAATTTTTGAGCATAATAATCTCCATTAAATTGAAATACACAGTCTTTTATACACTAATTTATCAGTTCAATAAAATTAGACTTTGAAACAGGTAATTGAATATCATCCAAGACATCAAATAAATATTCTAAAAGGTCATCAACTGGAACTTTAGTGAAAAGTGAGGAAACATCAAAGCTAACTAGTTTGAAATCAAAATTAATGTTGATATTGTTTAGCTTGTTGACTAAATCTACATTGTTCATGATATTAGAATTTGATACCTTACCTACTAAAGGGCTTAATAAGGAAACTAACCATTTTGATAATTTATATGTGATGGAGCCTACTGTACTCACTATACGTCTTGCTGGAAAATTTTGTTTATGTGTTTTGATAAGTCCATACATATATGGCAATGAAGGGGACAAAGATGACAAATTTTTGATAAGAGAAATGTTACCTTTCAAAAACAACTTCATTTTTTCATTGAAGTGAGAATTAACTGCTTCTAATGGATTTTTACTAAGTTTAGAATATGTTGTGTTATCATTTAGAAGATCATTCATTATAGATAAATAGTTACCTTTGTCTAAAATCACAACAGTGTTAGCCTTATCTGCTTTAGTAATATGAACATCCTTGTCTTTTTTTAAGGTGCTAATAGCTCTTATGAATCTTTTAGAGCTATTAACACCTTAAAAAAAGACAAGGATATACATATTACTAAAGCAGATAAGGCTAACACTGTTGTGATTTTACACAAAGGTAACTATTTATCTAAAATGAATGATCTTCTAAATGATAACACAACATATTCTAAACTTAGTAAAAATCCATTAGAAGCAGTTAATCCTCACTTCAGTAAAGAAATGAAGTTGTTGTTGAAAGGTAACATTTATCTTATCAAAGATTTGTCATCTTTGTCCCCTTCATTGCCATATATGTATGGACTTATCAAAACACATAAACAAAATTTTCCAGCAAGACCTATAGTGAGTTCAGTAGGCTCCATCACATATAAATTATCAAAATGGTTAGTTTCCTTATTAAGCCCTTTAGTAGGTAAGGTATCAAATTCTAATATCATGAACAATGTAGATTTAGTCAACAAGCTAAACAATATCAACATTAATTTTGATTTCAAACTAGTTAGCTTTGATGTTTCCTCACTTTTCACTAAAGTTCCAGTTGATGACCTTTTAGAATATTTATTTGATGTCTTGGATGATATTCAATTACCTGTTTCAAAGTCTAATCTTATTGAACTGATAAAATTGTGTATAAAAGACTGTGTATTTCAATTTAATGGAGGTTATTATGCTCAAAAATTTGGTATGGCAATGGGTAACCCTCTTTCACCTGTACTTAGTAATCTTTATATGGAATTTTTTGAAACAAAATTACTAAAGGATATCTTACCTTCTAATGCAATTTGGTTTAGGTATGTAGATGATGTTCTTTGTGTTTGGCCAACAGATGAAAATTTACAGATATTTCTCCCCTTACTTAACAATTTAGTACCTTCCATCAAATTTACTGTAGAAAATGAAAATAATGGTATGTTACCATTTTTAGATTGCATGATCCACAGACAAGGAAACAAGTTTAAGTTTAGCATATACAGAAAACCCACCAATGTATGCTCATATATCCATTATTACTCATCTCAACATGACAGAGTTAGATTATCATCATTTCAATCTATGTTCCTAAGGGCATTACGTATTTGCAGTCCAGAGTTTATTGATGATGAGTTTGAGAAGATATATTCCATTGGATCTGAGTTAAAGTACCCTAGATCTTTCATTGATAAATCCCTTAAGTTAGCAAAGAAATCATTTTATAGAGTTGAGCCCAAACCTCCCATAAACACCAAGAATCTTTTAGTTCTCCCTTTTAATAATAATTTCACTTTGCTTCCCATGTTGCTTAAATCCTTTAATGTAAATGTTGCCTTTAGCAACAATAATACTATAAAGAATATCTTAATCAGGAATTCACCAGAAAATTCTCTTGGTTGCATCTATAAAGTTCCTTGTGGAAACTGTGATAAATTTTATGTTGGTCAGACTGGTAAGGATCTTTCTCTTAGACTTAAGCAACATAAATATAGTATAAGAACGGGACAGGAATCAAATGCCTTGTTTAATCATGTTAAAAACTATGATCATTGTATTGACTGGAGTAACGCCATCTCAGTTGTTAACTCTAACTCTATCACCAAGAGAAATATCATTGAATCTTCTATTATCAAATACACAAAGAATTATAATCTTAATATTAGTGATGGTCTGTACAAATTAGATAACTTTATTGTTGATAAGATTTGTAAAATGATAAGTTTATGAACGCTCGTTGTATGTTTTGGACAATCACATGTTTACCAAATGGCGTCCTAGCTTCGTCTCTTCGATGTATATCAATTGACTGTTATATTCCTCTCTTGTGTCTCCCCTGATGATGTGATTATTACACGAAAGTGCACTTGGGAACTTTTCGTGTTTCATTTTCCTCGTGGACTCATAGGAATATCTTGATCACGCGCAAAATTGTGATCCTTTCCAACATATATATATATATATATATATATATATATATATATATATATATATATATATATATATATATATATATATATATATATATATATATATATATATATATATATAATTTTTTTTTCTTTTTTTTTTTTTTTTTTTTGCTTTGTCGCTGTGATTGGTTCTCAGTGAATGTAGGTTTGCAGCAGGGGTGTGTGATGTCTCCATGGTTGTTTAATTTATTTATGGATGTTGTTGTTAGGGAGGTGAATGCAAGAGTTTTGGAAAGAGGGGCAAGTATGACGTCTGTTGTAGATGAGAGAACTTGGGAAGTGAGTCAGTTGTTGCTCGCTGATGATACAGCGCTGGTGGCTTAATCATGTGAGAAACTGCAGAAACTGGCGACTGAGTTTTGTAAAGTGTGTGAATGTGAATAAGAGCAAGCTTATTAGGTACAGTAGGGTTGAGAGTCAAGTCAATTGAGAGGAAAGTTTGAATAGAGAAAAACTGGAGGACGTGAGGTGTTTTAGATATCTATGAGTGAATTTGGCAGCGGCTGGAACCATGGAAGCGGAAGTGAATCATAGGGTTGGGGAGGGGGCAAAAATTCTGGGAGCCTTGAAGAATGTGTGGAAGTCGGGAACATCATCTCGGAAAGCAAAAATGGGTATGTTTGAAGGAATAGTGGTTCCAAAAATGTTGTATGGTTGCGAGCCATGGGCTATGGATAGAGTTATACGCGGGAGGGTGGATGTGCTGGAAATGAGATGTTTGAGGACAATATGTGGTGTGAGGTGGTTTGATCGAGGAAGTAATAATATGGTATGAGAGATATGTGGTACTAAAAAGAGTGTGGTTGAGAGAGCAGAGGAGGATGTTTTTCACCTTTTGCACCCTACAAAGGTGCAGAAGGTGAAAAAGAGGGCAAATGAGAGTTGGGGTGAGAAAGTATCATTAGATTTTAGGGAGAATAAAAAGATCTTTTGGAAGTAGGTAAACAAAGTGCGTAAGACAAGATAACAAATGGGAACATCGGCGAAGGGGGATAATGGGGAGGTGATAACAAGTAGTGTTATAGAGGAGATAGAGTGAGTATTTCGAAGGTTTGTTGAATGTGTTAGATGATAGAGTGGTCGAGGTGGTGTGCGAAGTGAGAGGGTTAGGTAGAATGATTTGGTAAACAGAGAAGAGGTAGTAAAAGCTTTGCGGAAGATGAAAGCCGGCAAGGCAGTGGGGTTGGATGGAATTGCAGTGGAATTTATTAAAAAGGGGGTGACTGTGTTGTTGACTGGTTGGTAAGGTTATTTGATATATGTATGATTCATGGTGGGGTGCCTGAGGATTGGCGGAATGCATGCACATTGCCATTGTAGAAAGGGAAAGGGGATAAAGGTGAGCGCTCAAATTGCAGAGGTATAAGTTTGTTGAATATTCCTGGGAAATCATATGGGAGGACATTGATTGAGAGGGTGAAGGCATTTACAGAGCACCAGATTTGGGATGAGCAGTGTGGTTCCAGAAGTGGTAGAGGATGTGTGGTTCAGGTGTTTGCTTTGAAGAATGTATGTGAGAAATACTTAGAAAAAAAAATTGATTTGTATGTAGCATTTATGGATCTGGAGAAGGAATATGATAGAGTTGATAGATATGCTCTGTGGAAGTTATTAAGAATATATGACGTGGGAGGCAAGTTGTTAGAAGAAGTGAAACGTTTTCATCGAGGATAAAATGCATGTGTACGAGTAGGAAGAGAGGGAAGTAATTGGTTCTCAGTGAATGTCGGTTTACAGCAGGGGTGTGTGCTGTCTCCATGGTTGTTTAATTTGTTTATGGATGGAGTTTTTAGGGAGGTGAATGCAAGAGTTTTGGAGAGAGGGGCAAGTATGCAGTCTGTTGTGGATGAAAGAGTTTGTGAAGTGAGTCAGTTCTTTCTCATTGATGATACAGAGCTGGTGGCTGATTCGGGTCAGAAACTGCAGAAGCTGATGACTGAGTTTGGTAAAGTTTGTGAAAGAAGAAAGCTGAGAGTGTATGTGAATAAGAGCAAGGTTATTGGGCACAGTAGGGTTGAGGGACAAGTCATTTGGGAGGTAAGTTTGAATGGAAAAAAACTGGAGAAAGTGAAGATATCTGGAAGTCGATTCGGCAGCGGATGGAACCATGGAAGCGGAAGTGAATCATAGGGTGGGGGAGGGGGCGAAAGTTCTGGGAGCGTTGAAGAATGTGTGGAAGGAGAAAACTTTATCTTGGAAAGCAAAAATGGGTATGTTTGAAGGAATAGTGATTCCAACAATGTTATAAGGTTTCGAGCCGTGGGCTGTAGATAGAGTTGTGCGGAGGAGGGTGGATGTGTTGGAAATGAGATGTTTGAGGACAATATGTGGTGTGAGGTGGTTTGATCGAGTAAGTAATGAAATATAAGAGAGATATATGGTAACTAAAAGAGTGTGGTTGAGAGAGCAGACGAGGGTGTTTTGAAAAGGTTTGGTCACATGGAGAGAGTGAGTGAGGAAAGATTGACATAGAGGATATATGTGTCAGAGGTGGAGGGAACGAGAAGTGGGAGACCAAATTGGAGGTGGAAGTATGGAGTGAAAAAGATTTTAGGCGATCGGGGCCTGAACATGCAGGAGGGTAAAAGGGGTACAAGGAATAGTCTGAATTGGAACGATGTGGTATACTGGGGTCGACGTGCATGTGAAGCGTCTGGGGTAAACCATGGAAAGTTTTGTGGTGCCTGGATATGGAAATGGAGCTGTGGTTTCGGTACATTACACATGAGAGCTAGAGACTGAGTTTGAACGAATGTGGCCTTTATTGTCTTTTCCTAGCTCTACCTCGCGCGCATGCGGGGAAGGGGGTTGTCATTTCATGCGTGACGGGGTGGCGACGGGAATGAATAAAGGCAGCTAGTATGAATTATGTACATATGCATATATATATGTCTGTGTATGTATATGTATATACGTTGAAATGCATAGGTATGTATACGTGCGTGTGGAGACATGCATGTATATACATGTGTATGTGGGTGGGTTGGGCCATTCTTTCGTTTGTTTCCTTGCGCTACCTCGCTAACGCGGGAGACAGCGACAAAGTATAATAGAATAATAGAATGATAGAATATATATATATATATATATATATATATATATATATATATATATATATATATATATATATATATATATATATATATATATATATATATATATATACATATATATATATATATATATATATATATATATATATATATATATATATATATATATATATATATATATATATATATATATATTTTTTTTTTTTTCTTTTCTTTTAAACTATTTGCCATTTCCCGCGTTGGCGAGGTAGCGTTAAGAACAGAGGACTGGGCCTTTTTGGAATATCCTCACCTGGCCCCCTCTGTTCCTTCTTTTGGAAAATTAAAAAAAAAAAAAACGAGAGGGGAGTATTTCCAGCCCCCCGCTCCCTCCCCTTTTAGTCGCCTTCTACGACACGCAGGGAATACGTGGGAAGTATTCTTAATCCCCTATCCCCAGGGATAATATATATATATATATATATATATATATATATATATATATATATATATATATATATATATATATATATATATGTATATATATATATAATATATATATATATATATATATATATATATATATATATATATATATATATATATATATATATATATATATATATATATATATATATATATATATATATATATATATATACATATATATATATATATATTCATTCCAAAACCCAACATATCCTTTACTCTCCTGGAAAAAAGAGCAGAACTTTGATATGCGTGGCAACATCCCCTCCGCCCATACCAAAACTGCAACTATCTACAAGGCATCTATGTTAACCCTATCACATACATTCGTCAGACCCCTTTTTATCCAAGTAAATCTTCCATATTTTCAACAAAGCGAAATTCTGGTGCACACACCTGCTGTCTCTCATGAAACCACATTGTTCCCCTCCAGTCAGCTGCTCCGTGCATAACATCACTGGTGCAGCGGAAAATGGTTGATTCAAACGGCAGTCAGAAAGTTAAAACAATGAAATGGCAGGTGGAAGGGAGAGTTAATGGGAGGGTATGGTGAAAGGTCCCTAAACCAAATGTAACACAAGAGACCTGTATTTATATTACTGACAACCTTGGCGGAAACTGGGTAGATACATTTACTCTTTTACCCCATACTGTACTTTCAGCATCAACCTTTTCAAAGAATACATCTAATTTCTGCAGAGGATTATGTTGAGGAGACAAAAATTCCAGCCAACAACTCTGGATGAACGCGTGAGGCTGGTGTGGATGTGGGTGGATGGCGTACCTACCCGCATCATAGCCAGAGAGATGGGCACCAGTGTGACAACAGTCTGCAGATGGGTCAGGCGGTGGCAGCAGGAAGGGAATGTCAACACGAAACATCAAAGACGCACACCAGGCATGAAGCTTGAGCCCAACACATATGATGTTCGCCCCATGTATTGTCACTTTGCTGCGCCATCGGTTTATGTAGTTCGTAGTCATCGATTTCTTATATAGTTGAAATGAAGAGAAAAAATCTCTGTTCTTTGAAAGTACGAACAAAATGCGTCCATTTTCCAAACCATTTATTGAAAATCATAAAATAGGTTAGTGAGGAAATATAGAAACTAAGATGTGTTATGCATCTGAAGGAAAGATCAGCACTTCCTAAATAACTCTCTATATCGAAATTTAGAAAGACCAGTTATCAAGGACACATACAGTCGGGCGTATATCAAAAGCGCGGATTCGAGAAGGTGACCACGTTCGAAACTCACCCCCTTTTTTAAAAAAATTCCTCTGCAATACTTTCCAAACCCACCGCCTTGCCGGGTTTTATATTCGCAAAGCTCTCACTACCTATTCCCTGTTGACCAAACCAATCTCCATGACCATCTCACTTTGCACACCACCTCGACCAAAACACCCTGTGTCTGCCACTCTATCATCAAGTACATTCAACAAACATTCAAACCTCCATCTCCTTCTTACTTTACCAATACTTGATATTACCTTCCCATTAGCCCCCTTCAACGATGTTCTCATTTGATAGATCTTGTCTTACGCACTTTATTTACCTCCTTCCTAAACATCTTTATATTCTCACGAAAACCTAATGATACTCTCTCACCCCAGCTCTCATTTGCCCTCTTTTTAAACTCTTGCACCATTCTCTTGACCTCCTGCCTCTTTCTTTTATATATATATATATATATATATATATATATATATATATATATATATATATATATATATATATATATATATATATATATATATATATATATATATATATAAATATATATATATATATATATATATATATATATATATATATATATATATATATATATATATATATTTTTTTTTTTTTTGCTTTGTCGCTGTCTCCCGCGTTTGCGAGGTAGCGCAAGGAAACAGACGAAAGAAATGGCCCAACCCACCCCCATACACATGTATATACATACGTCCACACACGCAAATATACATACCTACACAGCTTTCCATGGTTTACCCCAGACGCTTCACATGCCCTGATTCAATCCACTGACAGCACGTCAACCCCGGTATACCACATCGCTCCATTTCACTCTATTCCTTGCCCTCCTTTCACCCTCCTGCATGTTCAGGCCCCGATCACACAAAACCTTTTTCACTCCATCTTTCCACCTCCAATTTGGTCTCCCTCTTCTCCTCGTTCCCTCCACCTCCGACACATATATCCTCTTGGTCAATCTTTCCTCACTCATTCTCTCCATGTGACCAAACCATTTCAAAACACCCTCTTCTGCTCTCTCAAACACGCTCTTTTTATTTCCACACATCTCTCTTACCCTTACGTTACTTACTCGATCAAACCACCTCACACCACACATTGTCCTCAAACATTTCATTTCCAGCACATCCATCCTCCTGCGCACAACTCTATCCACAGTCCACGCCTCGCAACCATACAACATTGTTGGAACCACTATTCCTTCAAACATACCCATTTTTGCTTTCCGAGATAATGTTCTCGACTTCCACACATTCTTCAAGGCTCCCAGAATTTTCGCCCCCTCCCCCAAACTATGATCCACTTCCGTTTCCATGTTTCCATCCGCTGCCAGATCCACTCCCAGATATCTAAAACACTTTACTTCCTCCAGTTTTTCTCCATTCAAACTCACCTCCCAATTGACTTGACCCTCAACCCTACTGTACCTAATAACCTTGCTCTTATTCACATTTACTCTTAACTTTCTTCTTTCACACACTTTACCAAACTCAGTCACCAGCTTCTGCAGTTTCTCACATGAATCAGCCACCAGCGCTGTATCATCAGCGAACAACAACTGACTCACTTCCCAAGCTCTCTCATCCCCAACATACTTCATACTTGCCCCTCTTTCCAAAACTCTTGCATTCACCTCCCTAACAACCCCATCCATAAACAAATTAAACAACCATGGAGACATCACACACCCCTGCCGCAGACCTACATTCACTGAGAACCAATCACTTTCCTCTCTTCCTACACGTACACATGCCTTACATCCTCGATAAAAACTTTTCACTGTTTCTAACAACTTGCCTCCCACACCATATATTCTTAATACCTTCCACAGAGCATCTCTATCAACTCTATCATATGCCTTCTCCAGATCCATAAATGCTACATACAAATCCATTTGCTTTTCCAAGTATTTCTCACATACATCCTTCAAAGCAAACACCTGATCCACACATCCTCTACCACTTCTGAAACCACACTGCTCTTCCCCAATCTGATGCTCTGTACATGCATTCACCCTCTCAATCAATACCTCCCATATAATTTACCAGGAATACTCAACAAACTTATACCTCTGTAATTTGAGCACTCACTCTTATCCCCTTTGCCTTTGTACAATGGCACTATGCACGCATTCCGCCAATCCTCAGGCACCTCACCATGAGTCATACATACATTGAAAACCTTACCAACCAGTCAATAATACAGTCACCCCCTTTTTTGATAAATTCCACTGCAATACCATCCAAACCTGCTGCCTTGCCGGCTTTCATCTTCCGCACAGCTTTTACTACCTGTTCTCTGTTTACCAAATCATTTTCCCTAGCCCTCTCACTTTGCACACCACCTCGACCAAGACACCCTATATCTGCCACTCTATCATCAAACACATTCAACAAACCTTCAAAATACTCACTCCACCTCCTTCTCACATCCCCACTACTTGTTATCAACTCCCCATTTGCGCCCTTCACTGAAGTTCCCATTTGCTCCCTTGTCTTACGCACTTTATTTACCTCCTTCCAGAACATCTTTTTATTCTCCCTAAAATTTAATGATACTCTCTCACCCCAACTCTCATTAGCCTTTCTTTTTCACCTCTTGCACCTTTCTCTTGACCTCCTGCCTCTTTCTTTTATACATCTCCCACTCATTTGCATTTTTCCCTGCAAAAATCGTCCAAATGCCTCTCTCTTCTCTTTCACTAATAATCTTTCTTCTTCATCCCACCACTCACTACCCTTTCTAATCAACCCACCTCCCACTCTTCTCATGCCACAAGCATCTTTTGCGTAATCCATCACTGATTCCCTAAATACATCCCATTCCTCCCCCACTCCCTTTACTTCCATTGTTCTCACATTAAGTCTCCCTCCCAACCTCACTTACTCTCACCACCCTCTTCACCCCAACATTCACTCTTCTTTTCTGAAAACCCATACAAATCTTCACCTTAGCCTCCACAAGATAATGATCAGACATCCCTCCAGTTGCACCTCTCAGCACATTAACATCCAAAAGTCTCTCTTTCGCGCGCCTGTCAATTAACACGTAATCCAATAACGATCTCTGGCCATCTCTCCTACTTACATACGTATACTTATGTATATCTCGCTTTTTAAACCAGGTATTCCCAATCACCAGTCCTTTTTCAGCACATAAATCTACAAGCTCTTCACCATTTCCATTTACAACACTGAACACCCCATGTATACCAATTATTCCCTCAACTGCCACATTACTCACCTTTACATTCAAATCACCCATCACTATAACCCGGTCTCGTGCATCAAAACCACTAACACCCTCATTCAGCTGCTCCCAAAACACTTGCCTCTCATGATCTTTCTTATATATATATATATATATATATATATATATATATATATATATATATATATATATATATATATATATATATATATATATATATATATATATATATATATATATATATATATATATATATATATATACCTATGAGTCAACGGGGGATATGAGACACGATAAGTTTCCAAGTGCAATTTCGTGTAATAATCACTTCATCAGGGGAGATACAAGAAAGAAATATAAGTCAGTTTATATAAAAAGAAGATACGCAGCTAAGAAGCCATTTGGTAAACAAGTGATTGTCTAAGACAGACAACGAGCGTATCATAAACTTATTGCCTGGACAAGAAGGGAAATTGTTTATCAACAATAAAGTTATCCAATTTATATACAATTTATATAGACCTTCACTAATATTAAGGTTATAATTCTTTGTGTATTCAGAGATATAAGATTCAGTGATATTTCTTGCGGTACTGGAATTAGAGCTGATAACTGTGATGGCATTACTCCAGTCAATACAATGATCATAGTTTTTAAAGTGATTAAACAAGGGATTTGATTCTTGTCCTGTTCTTATACTATATTCATGTTTCTTAAGTCTAACAGAATGATCCTTACCAGTCTGTCCAACATAAAACTTATCACAATTTCTACATGGCACTTTATAGATGCATCCAGGAGAGTTTTCTAGTTAGTTCCTGATTAAGATATTCCTTATAGTTTTATTGTTGATGAAGGCAAAATTTAAATTAAAGGATTTAAACAACAAGAGATGTAAAGTAAGAATATCATTAAAAGGAAGAACTATAAGATTCTTGGCGTCACAGGGGGGTTTGGATTCAAATCTATGAAAAGAATTCTTTTCTAACTTAAGGGATTTATAAATGAAAGATTTAGGGTACTTTAACTTAGATCCAATAGAACATATATTCTCAAACTCATCAACGATAAACGCTGGGCTGGAAATACGTAATTCCCTAAGGCACATAGATTGAAATGATAGCTTAACTCTGACATTTTGAGATGGGTAATATTGAATATATGAACATACATTGGTAGGTTTCCTGTATATGCTAAACTTAAACTTGTTTCCTTAGCTATGGATCATACAATCTAAAAATGGTAACATACCTTTACTTTCATTTTCTAGAGTAAATCTAATGCATGGTACAAAATTGTTAAGTAGGAGAAGAAATATTTGTAAATTTTCATTTCTTGGCCAAACACAAAGAACATCATCTACATACCTAAACCAAATTGCATTAGAAGGTAAGATATCCTTCAGTAATTTTTGTTTCAAAGAATTCCATGTGGCTTAACCCCCACAAACACACGTATATACATAAACGCCCACAAATGCACATGTACATACCTATACATTTCAAGGTATACATACATATGTATACACAGCCATACACATATATACATGTATACATATTCAGATATGCTGCCTTTTATCCATTCCCGCCGCTATCCCGCCACACATGAAATGGCACCCCCCACCCCCCAGCGCCACCCCCCGCGAGGTAGCGCTAGGTGAAGACAAAAATGGCCACATTCACTCTCACTTAGTCTCTAGCTGTCATGTGTAATGCACCGAAAACACAGCTCTCTTTCCATATTCAGGCCCCACAAAACTTTCCATTGTTTACCCCAGACGCTTCACACCCCCTGGTTCAATCCATCGACAGCACGTCAACGCAGGAATACCACATCATTCCAATTCACTCTATTCCTTGCATGTCTTTCACCCTCCTGTATGTTCAGGCCCCGATTACTCATAATCTTTTTTACTCCATCCCTCCACCTCCAATTTGGTCTCCCACTTCTCCTCGTTCCCTCCACCTCTGACACATATATCCTCTTTGTCAATCTTTCCTCACTAATTCTCTCCATGCGACCAGACCACCTCAATACACCCTCCCCTGCTTTCTCTACCACATTCTTTTTATTACCACACATCTCTCTTACCCCTTCGTTGCTTACTCAAATGAACCACCTCACACCACATACTGTCCTCAAACATCTCATTTCCTACACATCCACCTTCCTTCGCACAACCCCATCTACAGCCCATGCCCCACAAACACACAACATTGTTGGAACCACTAATCCTTCAAACACACCCATTCCTGCTCTCCGAGACAACGCTCTCGCCTTCCACACATTCTTCAACGCTCACAGAACCTTCACCTTTTCTTTATGTGTTTTGATAAGTCCATACATATATGCAATTAAGGGGACAAAGATGATAAACTTTTGATAGGAGAATCATTACCTTTCAACAACAGCTTTAGTTCTTTATTGAAATAGAAATTAACTGCTTCTAGGGTATTCTTACAGAGTTTAAAATATGTTCTGTCATCATTTAAAAGATCGTTCATTTTAGATAAATAATCACTTTTTTGAATAACTACAACATTGTTAGCTTTATGTGCTTTAGTAATATGTATATCTAAACCCTTAAAGATATCAATTTCATCATTAGATAATTTACTGTACTTCTCTAAATTGCAAAATGACTATGTGACATCAACACAGCTGGCTTCCCTATTAGAGCACACAAAACTTAATCCATAGCCTAGAGCACACAAGGAATCCTTATCTAGTTGTTCATTGGACAGGTTTCCCTCAAAAGAAGGGTTCGTATTCTTAGTCACTGTTTTCAATAAGATGGTCCATCTAAAAATTCATTTTGATTTATAGCCTATTGAGTTCACTTATTAATCTGTCATAACATGAACAATGTAGATTTACTTAAAAAGCTTAAAAATATCAATGTTAACTTTGCTTTCAACTCTAAATCCAGTAACACGAGAAATATCATTGATTCTTCTATTATCAAATACTCAAGGAATTATAACCTTAAGATTAGTGAAGGTCTATACAAATCCGATAGCTTTATTGTTGATGAAATTTATAAGCATTTCTCCTTCAATCCACACAATAAGTTTATAACACGCTCGTTGTCTGTCTTCGACAATCACGTGTTTCCAAATGGCGTCCTAGCTACGTCTCATCGTTGTATATCAGCTGACTTATATTTTTTATTGTATCTCCCCTGATGATGTGATTATTACACGAAAGTGCACTTGGGAACTTATGGTGTTTCACTTTCCCCTGGATTCAAAGGAATGTACTAGATCACGCTCAAATATATATATATATATATATATATATATATATATATATATATATATATATATATATATATATATATATATATATATATATATATATATATATACATATATATATATATATATATATATATATATATATATATATATATATATATATATATATATATATATGTATCAAATAACCTTACCAACCAGTCAATAATACAGTCACCCCCTTTTTTGATAAATTCCACTGCAATACCATCCAAACCTGCTGCCTTGCCGGCTTTCATCTTCCGCAAAGCTTTTACTACCTCTTCTCTGTTTGCCAAATCATTTTCCCTAACCCTCTCACGTTGCACATCACCTCGACCAAGACACCCTATATCTGCCACTCTAAGGTGAGGTGCCTGAGGATTGGCGGAATGCGTGCATAGTGCCATTGTACAAAGGCAAAGGGGATAAGAGTGAATGCTCAAATTACAGAGGTATAAGTTTGTTGAGTATTCCTGGTAAATTATATGGGAGGGTATTGATTGAGAGGGGGGAAGGCATGTACAGAGCATCAGATTGGGGAAGAGCAGTGTGGTTTCAGAAGTGGTAGAGGATGTGTGGATTAGGTGTTTCCTTTGAAGAATCTATGTGAGAAATACTTAGAACAGCAAATGGATTTGTATGTAGCATTTATGGATCTGGAGAAGGCATATGATAGAGTTGATAGAGATGCTCTGTGGAAGGTATTAAGAATATATGGTGTGGGAGGCAAGTTGTTAGAAGCAGTGAAAAGTTTTTATCGAGGATGTATGGCATGTGTACGTGTAGGAAGAGAGGAAAGTTTTTGGTTCTCAGTGAATGTAGGTTTGCGGCAGGGGTGTGTGATGTCTCCATGGTTGTTTAATTTGTTTATGGATGGGGTTATTAGGGAGGTAAATGCAAGAGTTTTGGAAAGAGGGGCAAGTATGAAGTCTGTTGGGGATGAGAGAGCTTGGGAAGTGAGTCAGATGTTGTTCGCTGATGATACAGCGCTGGTGTCTGATTCATGTGAGAAACTGCAGAAGCTGGTGACTGAGTTTGGTATAGTGTGTGAAAGAAGAAAGTTAAGAGTAAATGTGAATAATAGCAAGGTTATTAGGTACAGTAGGGTTGAGGGTCAAGTCAATTGGGAGGTAAGTTTGAATGGAGAAAAACTGGAGGAAGTAAAGTGTTTTAGATATCTGGGAGTGGATCTGGCAGCGGATGGAACCATGGAAGCGGAAGTGGATCATAGGGTGGGGGAGGGGGTGAAAATCCTGTGAGCCTTGGAGAATGTGTGGAAGTCGTGAACATTATCTCGGAAAGTAAAAATGGGTATGTTTGAAGGAATAGTTTTTCCAACAATGTTGTATGGTTGCGAGGCGTGGGCTATGAATAGAGTTGTGCGCAGGAGGATGGATGTGCTGGAAATGAGATGTTTGAGGGCAATGTGTGGTGTGAGGTGGCTTGATCGAGTAAGTAACGTAAGGGTAAGAGAGATGTGTGGAAATAAAAAGAGTGTGGTTGAGAGAGCAGAAGAGGGTGTTTTGAAATGGTTTGGGCACATGGAGAGAATGAGTGAGGAAAGATTGACCAAGAGGATATATGTGTCGGAGGTGGAGGGAACGAGGAGAAGTGGGAGACCAAATTGGAGGTGGAAAGATGGAGTGAAAAAGATTTTGTGTGATCGGGGCCTGAACATGCAGGAGGGTGAAAGGAGGGCAAGGAATAGAGTGAATTGGATCGATGTGGTATACCGGGGTTGACGTGCTGTCAGTGGATTGAATCAGGGCATGTGAAGCGTCTGGGGTAAACCATGGAAAGCTGTGTAGGTATGTATATTTGCGTGTGTGGACGTATGTATATACATGTGTATGGGGGTGGGTTGGGCCATTTCTTTCGTCTGTTTCCTTGCGCTACCTCGCAAACGCGGGAGACAGCGACAAAGCAAAAAAAAAAAAAGAAATATATATATATATATATATATATATATATATATATATATATACCTCGCTGAAGCAGGGGGTAGCATTGATATTCCCTGTGTGGCTGGGTGGGTAGTGACAGGAATGGATGAAGGCAAGCAAGTATGAATATGTCCATGTGTATATGTTAATTATCCCTGGGGATAGGGGAGAAACAATACTTCCCACGTATTCCCTGCGTGTCGTAGAAGGCAACTAAAAGGGGAGGGAGCGGGGGGCTGGAAATCCTCCCCTCTCATTTTTTTTTTTTTTTATTTTCCAAAAGAAGGAACAGAGAAGGGGCCAGGTGAGGATATTCCCTCAAAGGCCCAGTTCTCTGTTCTTAACGCTACCTCGCTAACGCAGGAAATGGCGAATAGTTTGAAAGAAAGAAAGAATATATATATATATATATATATATATATATATATATATATATATATATATATATAGTGGTGATGTGAGAAGGAGATGGAATGAGTATTTTGAAGGTTTGTTGAATGTGTCTGATGACAGAGTAGCAGATATAGGGTGTTTGGGTCGAGGTGGTGTGCAAAGTGAGAGGGTTAGGGAAAATGATTTGGTAAACAGAGAAGAGGTAGTAAAAGCTTTGCGGAAGATGAAAGCCGGCAAGGCAGCAGGTTTGGATGGTATTGCAGTGGAATTTATTAAAAAAGGGGGTGACTGTATTGTTGACTGGTTGGTAAGGTTATTTAATGTATGTATGACTCATGGTGAGGTGCCTGAGGATTGGCGGAATGCGTGCATAGTGCCATTGTACAAAGGCAAAGGGGATAAGAGTGAGTGCTCAAATTACAGAGGTATAAGTTTGTTGAGTATTCCTGGTAAATTATATGGGAGGGTATTGATTGAAAGGGTGAAGGCATGTACAGAGCATCAGATTGGGGAAGAGCAGTGTGGTTTCAGAAGTGGTAGAGGATGTGTGGATCAGGTGTTTGCTTTGAAGAATGTATGTGAGAAATACTTAGAAAAGCAAATGGATTTGTATGTAGCATTTATGGATCTGGAGAAGGCATATGATAGAGTTGATAGAGATGCTCTGTGGAAGGTATTAAGAATATATGGTGTGGGAGGCAAGTTGTTAGAAGCAGTGAAAAGTTTTTATCGAGGATGTAAGGCATGTGTACGTGTAGGAAGAGAGGAAAGTGATTGGTTCTCAGTGAATGTAGGTTTGCGGCAGGGGTGTGTGATGTCTCCATGGTTGTTTAATTTGTTTATGGATGGGGTTGTTAGGGAGGTAAATGCAAGAGTCTTGGAAAGAGGGGCAAGTATGAAGTCTGTTGGGGATGAGAGAGCTTGGGAAGTGAGTCAGTTGTTGTTCGCTGATGATACAGCGCTGGTGGCTGATTCATGTGAGAAACTGCAGAAGCTGGTGACGGAGTTTGGTAAAGTGTGTGGAAGAAGAAAGTTAAGAGTAAATGTGAATAAGAGCAAGGTTATTAGGTACAGTAGGGTTGAGGGTCAAGTCAATTGGGAGGTGAGTTTGAATGGTGAAAAACTGGAGGAAGTGAAGTGTTTTAGATATCTGGGAGTGGATCTGTCAGCGGATGGAACCATGGAAGCGGAAGTGGATCATAGGGTGGGGGAGGGGGCGAAAATTTTGGGAGCCTTGAAAAATGTGTGGAAGTCGAGAACATTATCCCGGAAAGCAAAAATGGGTATGTTTGAAGGAATAGTGGTTCCAACAATGTTGTATGGTTGCGAGGCGTGGGCTATGGATAGAGTTGTGCGCAGGAGGATGGATGTGCTGGAAATGAGATGTTTGAGGACAATGTGTGGTGTGAGGTGGTTTGATCGAGTAAGTAACGTAAGGGTAAGAGAGATGTGTGGAAATAAAAAGAGCGTGGTTGAGAGAGCAGAAGAGGGTGTTTTGAAATGGTTTGGGCACATGGAGAGAATGAGTGAGGAAAGATTGACCAAGAGGATATATGTGTCGGAGGTGGAGGGAACGAGGAGAAGAGGGAGACCAAATTGGAGGTGGAAAGATGGAGTGAAAAAGATTTTGTGTGATCGGGGCCTGAACATGCAGGAGGGTGAAAGGAGGGCAAGGAATAGAGTGAATTGGAGCGATGTGGTATACAGGGGTTGACGTGCTGTCAGTGGATTGAATCAAGGCATGTGAAGCGTCTGGGGTAAACCATGGAAAGCTGTGTAGGTATGTATATTTGCGTGTGTGGACGTGTGTATGTACATGTGTATGGGGGGGGGGTTGGGCCATTTCTTTCGTCTGTTTCCTTGCGCTACCTCGCAAACGCGGGAGACAGCGACAAAGTATAAAAAAAAAAAAAAAAAAAAAAAAAAAAATATATATATATATATATATATATATATATATATATATATATATATATATATATATATATATATATATATATATATATATATATATATTATCATATTTTTTTTTATTTTGCTTTGTCGCTCTCTCCCGCGTTAGCGAGGTAGCGTAAGGAAACAGACGAAAGAATGGCCCAACCCACCCACATACACATGTATATACATACACGTTCACACACGCAAATATACATACCTGTACATCTCAACGTATACATATAAAGACACACATAGACACATAGACAAATACATATATATACATGTACATGGTTCATACTGTCTGCCTTTATTCAATCCCATCGCCACCCGCCACACATGAAATAACAACCCCCTCCCCCTGCATGTGCGTGAGATAGCGCTAGAAAAAGACAACAAAGCCCACATTCGTTCACACTCAGTCTCTATCTTTCATGTATAATGCACTGAAACAATAGCACCCTTTCCACATCCAGGCCCCACACAACATTCTATGGTTTACCCCAGACGCATCACAAACCCTGGTTCAATCCATTGACAGCATGTCGACCCCGGTATACCAAATCGTTCCAATTCACTCTATTCCTTGCACACCTTTCTCACTCCTGCATGTTCAGGCCCCGATCACTCAAAAGCATTTTCACTCCATCTTTCCACCTCCGATTTGGTCTCCCAGTTCTCCTAGTTCCCTACACCTCTGACACGTATATCCTCTTGATTAATCTTTCCTCACTCATTCTCTCTATGTGACCAAACCATTTCAAAACACCCTCTACTGCTCTCTCAACCACACTATTTTTATTACCACATATCTCTCTTACCCTTTCATTACTTACTCGATCAAACCACCTCATACCACATATTGTCCTCAAACATGTCATTTCCAGCACACCCACCCTCCTCCGCACAACTATATCTATAGCCCTCGCCTCGCACCCATATAACATTGTTGGAAACACTATTCCTTCAATCATACCCTTTTTTGCTTTCCGAGATAATGTTCTCGACTCCCACACATTCTTCAACGCTCGCAGAACTTTCGCCCCCTCCCCCACCCTATGATTCACTTCCGCTTCCATGGTTCCATCAGCTGCCAAATCCACTCCCAGATATTTAAACACTTCACTTCCTCCAGTGTTTCTCCATTCAAACCTACCTCCCAGTCGACTTGTCCTTTAACCCTTTAAACACCAGCTTCTGCAGTTTCTCACACGATTCAGTCACCAGCGCTGTATCATCAGCGAACAACAGCTGACTCACTTCAAAAGCTCTCTCACTCACAATAGACTGCATACTTGCCCCTCTTTCCAAAACTCTTGCATTTACCTCAATAACAACTCTATCCATAAACAAATTAAACGACCATTTAGACATCACACACCCCTGTCGCAAACCTACATTCACTGAGAACCAATCACTTTCCTCTCTTCCTACACGTACACATGCCTTACATCCTCGATAGAAACTTTCACTGCTTCTAACAAATCGCCCCCCGCAATATATATTCTGAATACCTTCAAAGAGTATCTCTATCAGCTCTATCATATGCCTTCTCCAGATCCATGAATGCTACTTACAGATCCATTTGCTTTTCTAAGTATTTCTCACATACATTCTTCAAAGCAAACACCTGATCCACACATCCTCTACCACAGCTGAAACCACGCTGCTCTTCCCCAATCTGGTGCTCTGTACATGCCTTCGCCCTCTCAATCAAAATCTTCCCATTTAATTTCTCAGGAATACTCAACAAACTTATACTTCTGTAATTTGAGCACTCACTTTTATCCCCTTTGCCTTTGTACGATGGCACTATGCAAGCATTCCGCCAATCTTCAGGCACCTCACCATGAGCCATACATACATTGAATAACATTACCAACCAGTCAACAATACACTCACCCCCTTTTTAATAATTTCCTTTACAATACTATCCAAATCCGCTGCCTTGCCGGCTTTCATCTTTTGCAAAGCTTTTACTACCTCTTCTCTGTTTACCAAATCATTTTTCCTAACCCTCTCACTTTGCAAACCACCTCGACCAAAACACCCTATATCTGCCACTCTATCATCAAATACATTCAACAAACCTTCAAAATGCTCAGTCCATCTCCTTCTCACATCACCACTATTTGTTACCACCTCCCCATTAGCCCTCTTCACGGATGCTCCCATTTGTTCCCTTGTCTTACGCACTTTATTCACCTTCTAAAACAGCTTTTCATTCTCACTAAAATTTAATGATACTCTCTCACCCGAATTCTCATTTGCCCTCTTTTTCAATTCTTGCACATTTCTCTTGACCTTCTGCCTCTTTCTTTTATACATCTCCCAGTCATTTGCATTATTTCCCTGCAAAAATCGACAAAATGCATCTCTCTTCCCTTTCACTAATAATCTTACTTCTTTATCCCACCACTCACTACGCTTTCTAATCTGCCCACCTCTCACGCTTCTCATGTCACAAGCATCTTTTGCGCAAGCCATCACTGCTTCCCTAAATACATCCCATTCCTCCCTCACTCCCATTACGTCCTTTATTCTCACCTTTTTCCATTCTGTACTCAGTCTCTCCTGGTACTAACCTCACACAAGTCTTTTTCCCAAGCTCACTTAATCTCACCACTCTTTTCACCCCAACATTCTCTATTCTTTTCTGAAAACATGGTAAGGATATTCAATGTATATATGACTCATGGTGAGGTGCCTGATGATTGGCCGAATGCATGCATAGTGCGATTGAACAAAGGCAAAGGGGATAAAGGTGAGTGCTCAAAATACAGAGTAAAAGTTAATTGAGTATTGTTACGTAATTATTTTGGAGGGTATTCACTGAGAGGATGAAGGCATGGACACATCATTAGATTGGGGAAAACTAGTGTGGTTTCAGAAGTGGTAAAGGAAGTGTAGATCAGGTGTTTGCTTTTAAGAATGTATGTGAGAAATACTTAGAAAATCATATATGTATATAGTATTTATGGATCTGGAGAAGGTATATGATGAAGTTCATAGAGATAATCTGTAACAGGTTATTCATATTTATTTATTTATTATGCTTTGTCGCTGTCTCCCGCGTTAGCGATGTAGCGCAAGGAAACAGACGAAAGAATGGCCCAACCCGCCCATATACACATGTATATACATACACGTCCACACACGCAAATATACATACCTATACATCTCAATGTACACATATATATATACACACACAGACATATACATATATACACATGTACATAATTCATACTGTCTGCCTTTATTTGTTCCCATCGCCACCTCGCCACACATGGAATAACAACCCCCTCCCCCCTCATGTGTGCGAGGTAGCGCTAGGAAAAGACACCAAAGGCCCAATTCGTTCACACTCAGTCTCTAGCTGTCATGTAATAATGCACCGAAACCACAGCTCCCTTTCCATATCCAGGCCCCAAACAACTTTCCATGGTTCACCCCAGACGCTTCACATGCCCTGGTTCAATCCACTGACAGCACGTCGACCAAGGTATACCACATCGTTCCAATTCACTCTATTCCTTGCAAGCCTTTCACCCTCATGCATGTTCAGGCCCCGGTCACTCAAAATCTTTTTCACTCCATCTTCCATCTCCAATTTGGTCTCCCACTTCTCGTTCCCTCCACCCCTGACACATATATCCTCTTGGTCAATCTTTCCTCACTCATTCTCTCCATGTGACCAAACCATTTCAAAACACCCTCTTCTGCTCTCTCAACCACGCTCTTTTTATTTCCACACATCTCTCTTACCCTTACATTACTTACTCGATCAAACCACCTCACACCACTTATTATCCTCAAACATCTCATTTCCAGCACATCCACCCTCCTGCGCACAACTCTATCCATAGCCAACGCCTCGCAACCATACAACATTGTTGGAAAAACTATTCCTTCAAACATACCCATTTTTGCTTTCCGCGATAATGTTCTCGACTTCCACACATTCTTCAAGGCTCCCAGAATTTTCGACCCCTCCCCCACCCTATGATTCACTTCCGCTTCCATGGTTCCATCCGCTGCCAGATCCACTCCCAGATATCTAAAACACTTTACTTCCTCCAGTTTTTCTCCATTCAAACTTACCTCCCAATTGACTTGACCCTCAACCCTACTGTACCTAATTACCTTGCTCTTATTCATATTTACTCTTAACTTTCTTCTTTCATACCCTTTACCAAACTCAGTCATCAGCTTCTGCAGTTTCTTACATGACTCAGCCACCAGCGCTGTATCATCAGCGAACAACAACTGACTCACTTCCCAAGCCCTCTCATCCAGAACAGACTTCATACTTGCCCCTCTTTCCAAAACTCTTGCATTCACCTCCCTAACAACCCCATCCATAAACAAATTAAAGAACCATGGACACATCACACACCCCAGCAATACCATCCAAACCTGCTGCCTTGCCGGCTTTCATCTTCCGAAAAGCTTTTACTACCTCTTCTCTATTTACCAAATCATTTTCTCTAACCCTCTCACTTTGCACACCACCTCGACCAAAACACCCTATATCTGCCACTCTATCATCAAACACATTCAACAAACCTTCAAAATACTCACTCCATCTCCTTCTCACATCACAACTACTTGTTATGATCTCCCCATTAGCCCCCTTCACTGAAGTTCCCATTTGCTCCCTTGTCTTACGCACTTTATTTACCTCCTTCGAGAACATCTTTTTATTCTCCCAGAAATTTAATGATACTCTCTCACCCCAACTCTCATTTGCCCTCTTTTTCATCTCTTGCACCTTTCTCTTGACCTCCTGCCTCTTCCTTTTATACCTCTCCCACTCATTTGCATTTTTTCCCTGCAAAAATCGTCCAAATGCCTCTCTCTTCTCTTTCACTAATAATCTTACTTCTTCATCCCAGCATTCACTACATTTTCTAATCAACCCACCTCCCACGCTTCTCATGCCACAAGCATCTTTTGCGCAAGCCACCACTGCTTCCCTAAATACATCCCATTCCTCCCCCCCACTCCCCTTACCCCCTTTGTTCTCACCTTTTTCCATTCTTTAATCAGTCTCTCCTGGTACTTCCTCACACAAGTCTCCTTCCCAAGCTCACTTACTCTCACCACTCTCTTCACCCCAACATTCCCTCTTCTTTTCTGAAAACCCCCACAAATCTTCACCTTCGCCTCCACAAGATAATGATCAGACATCCCTCCAGTTGCACCTTTCAGCACATTAACATCCAAAAGTCTCTCTTTCGTGCGTCTATCAATTAACACGTAATCCAATAACGCTCTCTGGCCATTTCTCATACTTACATACGTATACTTATGTATATCTCGCTTTTTGAACCAGGTATTCCCAATCACCAGTTCTTTTTCAGCACATAAATCTACAAGCTCTTCACCATTTCCATTTACAACACTAAACACTCCATGTATACCAATTATTCCCTCAACTGCCACATTACTCACCTTTGCATTCAAATCACCCTATCACTATAACCCGGTCTTGTGCATCAAAACCACTAACACACTCATTCAGCTGCTCCCAAAAGACTTGCCTCTCATGATCTTTCTTCTCTTGCCCAGGTGCATATGCACCAATAATCACCCATCTCTCTCCATCAACTTTAAGTTTTACCCATATCAATCTAGAATTTACTTTCTTACACTCTATCACATATTCCAAAAACTCCTGATTCAGGAGTAGTGCTACTCCTTCCCTTGCTTTTGTCCTCTCACTAACCCCTGACTTTACTCCCAAGACATTCCCAAACCACTCTTCCCCTTTACCCTTGAGCTTCGTTTCACTCAGATCCAAAACATCCAAGTTCCTTTCTCAAACATACTACCTATCTCTCCTTTTTTCTCATCTTGGTTACATCCACACACATTTAGACACCCCAATCTGAGCCTTCGAGGAGGATGAGCACTCCTCGCGTGGCCCCTTCTTCTGTTTCCCCTTTTAGAAAGTTAAAATACAAGGAGGGGAGGGTTTCTGGCCCCCCGCTCCCATCCCCGTCAATGTACATATATATATACACACACAGACATATACATATATACACATATACTTAATTCATACTGTCTGCCTTTATTTGTTCCCATCGCCACCTTGCCACACATGGAATAACAACCCCCTCCCCCATCATGTGTGCGAGGTAGCGCTAGGAAAAGACAAAAAAGGCTCCATTCGTTCACACTCAGTCTCTAGCTGTCATGTAATAATGCACCGAAACCACAGCTCCCTCTCCACATCTAGGCCCCATACAACTTTCCATGGTTTACCCCAGACGCTTCAAATGCCCTGCTTCAATCCATTGACAGCACGTTGACCCCAGTATACCACATCGTTCCAATTCACTCTATTCCTTGCACGCCTTTCACCCTCCTGCATGTTCAGGCCCCGATCACTCAAAATCTTTTTCACTCCATCTTTCCACCTCCAATTTGGTCTCCCACTTCTCCTCGTTCCCTCCACCTCCGACACATATATACTCTTGGTCAATCTTTCCACACTCATTCTCTCCATGTGACCAAACCATTTCAAAACACCCTCTTCTGCTCTCTCAACCACACTCTTTTTATTTCCACACATCTCTCTTACCCTTACATTATTTACTCTATCAAACCACCTAACACCACATATTGTCCTCAACCATCTCATTTCCAGCACATCCACCCTCCTGCGCACAACTCTATCCATAGCCCACGCCTCGCAACCATACAACATTGTTGGAACCACTATTCCTTCAAACATACCCATTTTTGCTTTCCGAGATTATGCTCTCGACTTCCACACATTCTTCAAGGCTCCCAGAATTTTCGCCCCCTCCCCCACCCTATGATTCACTTCCGCTTCCACGGTTCAATCCGCTGCCAAATCAACTCCCAGATATCCAAAACACTTCACTTCCTCCAGTTTTTCTCCATTCAAACTTACCGTCCTATTGACTTGACCCTCAACCCTACTGTACCTAATAACCTTGCTCTTATTCACATTTACTCTTAACTTTCTTCTTTCACACACTTTACCAAAATCACATGAATCAACTACCAGCGCTGTATCATCAGCGAACAACAACTGACTTACTTCCCAAGCTCTCTCATCCACAACCGACTGCATATTGCCCCTTTTTCCAAAACTCTTGCATTCACCTCCCTAACAGCACCATCCATAAACAAAAAAAAAACAATCTTGGAGACATCACACACCCCTGCCGCAAACCTACATTCACTGAGAACCAATCACTTTCCTCTCTTCCTACACGTACACATGCCTTACATCCTCGATAAAAGCTTTTCACTGCTTCTAACAACTTGCCTCCCACACCATATATTCTTAATACCTTCCACAGAGCATCTCTATCAACTCTATCATATGCCTTCTCCAGATCCATAAATGCTACATACAAATCCATTTGCTTTTCTAAGTATTTATCACATACATTTTTCAAAGCAAACACCTGATCCAAACATCCTCTACCACTTCTGAAACCACACTGCTCTTCCCCAATCTGATGCTCTGCATATGCCTTCATCCTCTCAATCAATACCTTCCCATATAATTTACCAGGAATACTCAACAAACTTATACCTCTGTAATTTGAGCACTCACTCTTATCCCCTTTGCCTTTGTACAATGGCACTATGCAAGCATTCCGACAATCCTCAGGCACCTCACCATGAATCATACATACATTAAATAACCTCACCAACCAGTCAACAATACAGTCACCCCCTTTTTTAATAAATTCCACTGCAATACCATCCAAACCTGCTGCCTTGCCGGCTTTTATCTTCCGCGAAGCTTTTACTACCTCTTCTTTGTTTACCAACTCATTTTCCCCAACCCTCTCACTTTGCACACCACCTCGACCAAAACACCCTATATCTGCCACTCTCTCATCTAACACATTCAACAAACCTTCAAAATACTCACTCCATCTCCTTCTCACATCACCACTATTTGTTATCACCTCCCCATTAGCCCCCTTCACTGAAGTCCCCATTTGCTCCCTTGTCTTACGCACTTTATTTACCTCCTTCCAAACCATCTTTTTATTCTCCCTAAAATTTAATGATACTCTCTCACCCCAACTCTTATTTGCCCTCTTTTTCACCTCTTGCACCTTTCTCTTGAAAAAGTTTCAAAAATTTGTTTCGTATCCACATAAATAATATATTAAACCATTAAGAGCTAAACGCATACAGTATGTACCATTAACGTTGTTTAGCATATTTTCGTCATATATTCCTTCATATATCAAGTGTAAACCAACTGTGAATAATTGGTAATCAAACGTTCTAAGTAGACCAAGACTCGAAACAATGAAAAGTGATGCAGTCTGATTTGGCCAAAGTCGTAATGGAACAGCCACGAGTCTAAGGCAACAGTCTACTGAAGTAAGTCTATCGCTTTATATTTGTAATGATATTATATAGCACCAGTGACTGAACATACAAGTTATTACACAATTATGGCATCAATGTTAATACTAGAAATTGATTAAGGCCCATAAATGTGCTTGGTGTTGATATAGTGTTGTGAACGTGTGGGCTAAAGATAGGGAAGGCTGTGTGTGTATGTGTGTGTGTGGGTGTGTATCTGTGTGTGTATGTGTCTGTGTGTGTGGGTGGGTGGGTGGGTGGGTGGAAGCAGACGTGAAAGCGAAGAGAGACGAATGTGACAGTTCGCAAACCCCAACCCCACCTTCCAGCCCTTTTTAGCTGCCTCCAGCATGAGCTAATTGTGTTTTCACTTACTACAGAGTAAACATTATGGGAGTCATATAGTTTACACAGGACCTGATACTTGGGTAATCTATGCGTTAATTGTGGTGGATATTATGTTGGCATGATCCTCACACCGGACACATTTATGAGCTTGAATCAATATATATATAATGATAATATTACGGGCCATAATTATAACAACCTGTATTTTCAATCAATGGCGGCTTATAACTGCAAGTCTCACCTTTTCTAAACCTAATCACACTTAAGGAAATGAGAACTTAAGACACCCACTGTTGAAGAGAGTCCAGTCATCAATAAAAAGAAAAAAAATAACTCAGTTTCTGTATGTTGTAACATCATGTGTCAAATGACATTATTGTTTACACTCTTGAACACAAAGATATAACCTAAGCTAACCTAGCCTTACGTAACCTAAGCTAAACCAACCAAACCTAAGCTAACCTAACTTAACCTAACCTAACCAAGTGGAAAATGATATTTGCGACGAAACTGTTACACTCTATAAAGAATTTAGGTTTTGTGTGATGATATTGTCTCTGAAGCTGTCGTGTCTAAACTACACAGTTGGCAATATTCTCCACAACACAGTAATGCAGTAGATAATTAAGACTCAAACATATGTCTATAACCATTGTAATTCCTTTTTCCAGTGTTATATGTATATATGTATAATCATACAACGGCCAAGTTCTGAGCATATAAGCCATTACTCTTGCCCCCACCACTTCCCACTTAATGATCGCCTTCTTACACACATGAGTCGTCGGTAATACAGTATTGGTGAGGAGTTGTGACCTCATACACGTATCATCCTCCATCTAATCTAACATAATCAAATACGTAATCACTTAGACTGACAAATCTAGTGATAAGTCATTCTGGCTCATTATTCAATACTGTGCTGAGCTGCAATGTCACAATATCCGAATCTAAAATATGTTGACATGTGGGTTAATGTGTAGGGCCAAGTGAATAGTCAGCTGGGATTTTAATAAGTTGGAAACCTGTTTTATAACAAATGGGTGACAGTATTATCTATGTCTTGCAGAATGGACCAAGTTCTTAGAAGTCGGATCCAACAGAGAAGACATAGGGCAACGCACCGCGCAGACCCTCCCGAGGTTATTAGCAAACGTGGAGCCATTATTGGCATGAGAGACGCTGGTATGACAAAGGCAGCCATCGCACGGGCCACAGGGCTCAACGTTAAAACTGTGACCAAGTGGATACGGCAATCAGATGAGGAGGCAACTGTAGCTACCCTTCCAGGAAGTGGTCGGCCACGATTGGTAACTCCTGAAGATGATGAGCGAATCATTCAAGCTGTGACTGAGAGGCCACTTACATCAACTGTTGACGTACCTCAGGAGCTGGGTTTACCGTGTAATTCCGACACAACGAGACGTCATCTCAATGATTGCGGTGTAAGGTGTGTCTTAGCTAAGAAGGAAAATATGTAAGCACGACTGGAATTTGCTGGACACTATAACGCGTGAGGCGTTTGATACAGATTTTTGAAATTCGGTGATCTGGACAGACGAAAATTCGTTCAAGACAACTGCTGCAAAAGCTCGTGTTTGTTGGCGATCTCTGAACTTCAGATGTGCGGAACACAACATACAGGATTTGAGAAGAAGTGTAGGCTGTCGTGTGAGATTCCATGGTTGGATGTGGTCTGAGGGACGAAGACACTTGACACGAAGAGACAGTTTCCTTAATTCAGAGAAATATATACAGATACCTGAAAGAATTATCCCCTTCATTCGTACTTCAGCCATTAGTGCTACAGCCATTCGTGCTGCTAACCCAATTCGATTTGTTCATGATAAAAGCCCCATCCACACCAGCCGCTTGGTCAAGGATTGGTTTACTGAACACTCAGATATTCAGGTTATTGTATTGCCAACCAAAGTGCGTGACGTCAACGTAATTGAGAACGTGTGGGCAATAATGGAGAGAACATGGGATACATAAGACGAACGAATTCAAGCAGCTACAGTAATCATGCCACTGTCGAATGGGAATATCTAAAACGTTTGCCAAGCTATTGTCAACGTCTTGTTGATTCAGTTCCAGACAGACTGAAAACAATAATGGATGCAAATAGGAAATGGGGAAAATATTAATCGCTTGGTCTGTCTGCAACATCATTGATTGGATGTTCAGAGGAAGGTAATGATAGAATTATATAAAGTATACTGATGGTTTTATTGGGTGCGTGTGAGTGAACAAGTGGTGCAGTTCATGGTAAGTTGTGTATACCACCTCTTAATTGTTACGTTTATGTCAAATATCATGATGCTTTGTGTTATCTTCGATAAACATAGCATTGTTGTTATTTGTGAGATCAGATGTAATGTTTCTTTTGAATACTTTGTATTTTTTTTTTATATTTTGTCATTAGTATTAATTACATGACTGATTTATCATTGTAAATGACAAATTCATTATTGGTGTCAATGATATTTGCTTCACATATTTTTTCTCAATACATGTTTGCATAACATAGTGTTAGACATTACTGGATGTAGGCACGATAACAAATGATATACTTATGATTACTGTTGTGTTTTATTTATTATTATTTACAAAATGTATATATTATTGTCAATACGATATGTTTTACTGTTGTGTTTCTTTAATAGTTGGTTTATATGTTCGGTAAACACATCATCACAATGCAGTTCATGTCATTCATGGAAATGGTTAATCATTCTACAAAGACAGTATATGGTCGCACATTGCATACTTTATGAGTTATGTGCCACATTATTTCAATGTGCTAATGGGTTAGATTGCTGGCTGTTGCCTAGTGTCTGCATGGAACCAAGTAAAATATACAGAGCTGCTGCTTCCCTGATCATCAAATTGCTTCACATCCTATCGGGTTGAATAAGATAATTAGCACGATTGGTTTAGGATAAATATAGCATAAATACATCAATGAGGACACATAAAAGTCAGCTCTTTGGTTATCATTTACAAGTATGACTCCACTAGATAATAACATGTAGCTCTAGAGTTACAGTGTATTATGATTTTTTCACCGAATTAATATGTGGTGTTGATGAGAAAGAGAGATAGAGAGAGAGAACGGGATTGGACCTGTTGTAATGTGGTTTTGCTACGTCTGTTTAGATGTTATATCCCTGACTGGAAATGGGTAACATTACTGATACTAACATTGTGGCTTATATATTAGTTTAGCAGTTAACCAAGATGTAGTAGTATTCATCAGTGATACTGCACCTATATATTGTTGACCCGGTGGTCATCCAGTGGTCCCTGTGGTGTCAAGAGAGGAAGTCAGTCACCTCAAGGTAGGAATGAGGGTAGGAAACTGGGAGTAAACTGCTAAGGACAATATTGTGCGATATGACGTATGATGTCATCAGTCGACATCATACAAATGCACAGTGAAGATTTCGAATGTTTATCATATATAACATTTCATTACTATATTAACAAATGGTTTTAACCGCAACTCCCATAGCAGAGTGGGAATTAAACACTTAACTCTCTACCTCTAGTCTCCAACTGGTTTAAAACCACCTCTTTACCTCCTCCTCCACCTCCTCCCCCTCATCCTCCTGCACTCTTCCTCTGTGGTGTCCATGAAAATTCAACCTTCATATGTTCTCATATATACAACTACACGTGTCAAAACTATAATATAACACAGTATTTATGTAGATATTTATTACGGTCAGTCACGTCCTAAGTGAATACACAATTCCTTGTTTCACTGAGTATGTTCGTGTGTGTGTTTTCATGTATATCACTATTAATGAAAAATATAATATCAAATCATACAAAGTATTCAAAAGAAACATTACATCTGATCTCACAAATAACAACAATGCATGTTTATCGAAGATAACACAAAGCATCATGATGTTTGACATAAACGTAACAATTAAGTGGTGGTATACACAACTTACCATGAACTGCACCACTTGTTCACTCACACGCACCCAACAAAACTATCAGTATACTTTACATAATTCTATCATTACCTTCCTCTGAACATCCAATCAATGATGTTACAGACAGACCAAGCGATTAATATTTTCCCCATTTCCTATTTGCATCCATTATTGTTTTCAGTCTGTCTGGAACTGAATCAACAAGACGTTGACAATAGCTTGGCAAACGTTTTAAATATTCCCATTCGACAGTGGCATGATTACTGTAGCTGCTTGAATTTGTTCGTCTTATGTATCTCATGTTCTCTCCATCATTGCCCACACGTTCTCAATTACGTTGACGTCACGCACTTTGGTTGGCAATACAATAACCTGAATATCTGAGTGTTCAGTAAACCAATCCTTGACCAAGCGGCTGGTGTGGATGGGGCTTTTATCATGAACAAATCGAATTGGGCTAGCAGCACGAATGGCTGTAGCACTAATGGCTGAAGTACGAATGAAGGGGATAATAGTTTCAGGTATCTGTATATATTTCTCTGAATTAAGGAAACTGTCTCTTCGTGTCAAGTGTCTTCGTCCCTCAGACCACATACAACCATGGAATCTCACACGACAGCCTACACTTCTTCTCAAATCCTGTATGTTGTGTTCCGCACATCTGAAGTTCAGAGATCGCCAACAAACACGAGCTTTTGCAGCAGTTGTCTTGAACGAATTTTCGTCTGTCCAGATCACCGAATTTCAATAATCTGTATCAAACGCCTCACGCGTTATAGTGTCCAGCAAATTCCAGTCGTGCTTACATATTTTCCTTCTTAGCTAAGACACATCTTACACCGCAATCATTGAGATGACGTCTCGTTGTGTCGGAATTACACGGTAAACACAGCTCCTGAGGTACGTCAACAGTTGATGTGAGTGGCCTCTCCATCACAGCTTGAATGATTCGCTCATCATCTTCAGGAGTTACCAATCGTGGCCGACCACTTCTTGGAAGGGTAGCTACAGTTGCCTCCTCATCTGATTGCCGTATCCACTTGGTCACAGTTTTAACGTTGAGCCCTGTGGCCCGTGCGATGGCTGCCTTTGTCATACCAGCGTCTCTCATGCCAATAATGGCTCCACGTTTGCTAATAACTTCGGGAGGGTCTGCGCGGTGCGTTGGCCTATGTCCTCTCTGTTGGATCTGACTACTAAGAACTATACTCAGTTTTTTATCGAGGAGAAGAAGCACTTGACATGGTCGAAATAACATCGTTGTATTGCAAATAATTACCAGATAATGTGAATCGAAACTTGATAACAAACTCAAATTCTCCCTCAGATATATGTTATGTCAATTGATAATGCTAACGAGTAAAGTGATTATGAAATGTGTTGGTAGTTCTAAATCAAATAACAACAGTCTCCCAAGTCAACGATCTAAGCTTCTTTTAGGATGCACGTTACTTCATTTGTAACTTTTACATATTTTAACGTAAATTGTGACAAATTGCTCTAAACATAAAAAGAAGAAACATGTATTTGTATAATTTGGTTGAAGACCAGAATCTACTCATAACATGGAATGAATGAAACTCACTATTTGTGAAACGTTACATGAAAGTAAACAGAACAGCCAGTGTCACTTGGCGGGCGAGAACACACTTGTCATCAGGGATACTGCTCCATATCATTCCAAAATGTCACGAAAAGTTCTAACACTCACCTACAATCGGGGCCTGAACATGCAGGAGGGTGAAAGGCGTGCAAGGAATAAAGTAAATTGGAAATATGTGGTATGCCGGGTCGACGTGCTGTCAAAGGATTGAACCAGGGCATGTGAGATATCTAGGGTAAACCATGGAAGTTTTCTAGGGTCTAGATGTGAAAGGGAGCCGTGGTTTCGGTGCATTACACATGACAGCTAGAGACTGAGTCTGAACAGATGTGACCCTTGTTGTCCTTTCCTAGCGCTACCTCGCGCGCGTACGGGGGAAGGGGGTTGCCATTTCACGAGTGGCAAGGTGGCGACGGGAATAGCTAAGGCCAGCAAGTATGAATAACTACATATTTCTCACATACAAGTATGTATATATATATATATATATATATATATATATATATATATATATATATATATATATATATATATATATATATATGTATATATATATATATATATATATATATATATATATATATATATACATATATATATATATATATATATATATATATATATATATATATATATATATATATATATATATATACATACATGTATGTGAGAAATACTTAGAAAAGCAAATGGATTTGTATGTAGCATTTATGGATCTGGAGAAGGCATATGATAGAGTTGATAGAGATGCTCTGTGGAATGTATTAAGAATATATGGTGTGGGAGGAAAGTTGTTAGAAGCAGTGAAAAGTTTTTATCGAGGATGTAAGGCATGTGTACGTGTAGGAACAGAGGAAAGTGATTGGTTCTCAGTGAATGTAGGTTTGCGGCAGGGGTGTGTGATGTCTCCATGGTTGTTTAATTTGTTTATGGATGGGGTTGTTAGGGAGGTAAATGCAAGAGTTTTGGAAAGAGGGGCAAGTATGAAGTCTGTTGGGGATGAGAGAGCTTGGGAAGTGAGTCAGTTGTTGTTCGCTGATGATACAGCGCTGGTGGCTGATTCATGTGAGAAAGTGCAGAAGCTGGTGACTGAGTTTGGAAAAGTGTGTGGAAGAAGAAAGTTAAGAGTAAATGTGAATAAGAGCAAGGTTATCAGGTACAGTAGAGTTGAGGGTCAAGTCAATTGGGAGGTGAGTTTGAATGGAGAAAAACTGGAGGAAGTGAAGTGTTTTAGATATCTGGGAGTGGATCTGGCAGCGGATGGAACCATGGAAGCGGAAGTGGATCATAGGGTGGGGGAGGGGGCGAAAATTCTGGGGGCCTTGAAGAATGTGTGGAAGTCGAGAACATTAACTCGGAAAGCAAAAATGGGTATGTTTGAAGGAATAGTGGTTCCAACAATGTTGTATGGTTGCGAAGCGTGGGCTATGGATAGAGTTGTGCGCAGGAGGATGGATGTGCTGGAAATGAGATGTTTGAGGACAAAGTGTGATGTGAGGTGGTTTGATCGAGTGAGTAACGTAAGGGTAAGAGAGATGTGTGGAAATAAAAAGAGCGTGGTTGAGAGAGCAGAAGAGGGTGTTTTGAAGTGGTTTGGGCACATGGAGAGGATGAGTGAGGAAAGATTGACCAAGAGGATATATGTGTCGGAGGTGGAGGGAGCAAGGAGAAGAGGGAGACCAAATTGGAGGTGGAAAGATGGAGTGAAAAAGATTTTGTGAGATCGGGGCCTGAACATGCAGGAGGGTGAAAGGAGGGCAAGGAATAGAGTGAATTGGAGCGATGTGGTATACCGGGGTTGACGTGCTGTCAGTGGATTGAATCAAGGCATGTGAAGCGTCTGGGGTAAACCATGGAAAGCTGTGTAGGTATGTATATTTGCGTGTGTGGACGTATGTTTATACATGTGTATGGGGGGGGGGGTTGGGCCATTTCTTTCGTCTGTTTCCTTGCGCTACCTCGCAAACGCGGGAGACAGCGACAAAGTATAAAAAAAAAAAAAAAAAAATATATATATATATATATATATATATATATATATATATATATATATATATATATATATATATATATATATATATATATATATATATATATGCACAGACATACATATATACATATGTACATAATTCATATTTGCTGCCTTTATTCATTCCCATAGCTACCCCGCCACACATGAAACGGCAACCCCCTTTCCTTGCATGCGCGCGAGGTAGCGCAAGCAAAAAGCAACAAAGGTAATATTCGTTCACACTCAGTCTCTAGCTGTCATGTATAATGCACCGAAACTACAGCTCCCTTTTCACATCCAGGCCCCACAAAACCTTCCATGGTTTACCCAAGACGCTTCACATGCCCTAGTTCAGTCCACTGACATTACGTCGACCCCGATATACCACATCGTTCCAATTCACTCTATTCCTTGCACGCCTGTCACCCTCCGTTATGTTCAGTCCCCGATCGCTCAAAATCTTTTTCAATCCATCTTTCCACCTTTAATTTGATTTCCCACTTCTCTTCATTTGCTTCACCTCTGACACATATATCCTCTGTCAATCTTTTCTCACTCATCTTCTCCATGTGACCAAACCATTTGAAAACACCCTCTTCTGCTCTCTCAGCCACACTCTTCTGATTACCACACATCTCTCTTACCCTTTCTTTACTTACTCGATCAAACCTTTTCACCCCAAATATTGTCCTCAAACATCTCATTTCCAAAACATCCACTCTCCTCCTCACAACTCTATATATAGCCCACGCTTCGTAACCATTTAATATTGATGGAACCACTATTCCTTTAAACATACCCATTTTTGCTTTCCGAGGTAATGTTCTCGCCTTCCACACATTTTTCAACGCTCCCACAACTTTCACCTCCTCCCCGACCCTGAGACTCACTTCCGCTTTCATGGTTCCATCCGCTGCCAAATCCACTCCGAGATATCTAAAACACTCACTTCCTCCAGTTTTTCTCCTTTCAAGCTTACCTCCCCATTTCATCAACCAACCACAATGGGTGAATGAACAGTTGGGTTGACTGTTTACGGACTTCGTTAGCAAGTTTTGGAACCAGTGCGATCAACCCTGGGCGGCCTGTGAATGAGTCACGATCTTGAACGTTAATTGCTGTGCCCCGGTAGTGTTTGTTTACCAATGGCGTCTTAGCTACGTCTCTTCCTTGTATATCAACTTACTGTTCTACGTCTTCTTTCTCATTCTTGTATCTACTCGGGCATATGATCATTACACAAATGTGTACTTTGAAACCTATCGTGCTCCATTTTCCTGTGTTTTTTTTTTGCATATTGTGTACAGTATGTACGATTGAGGATATGTTTTGTATGATATGTACGTTTTAACATGTATACAATATGTACAATTCGTACGGAATATGTATGATTGAACATATATTGCATACTATATGTATGATGGAACATATATTGTATACAGTATAAGATGGAACATAATATCATACAGTATGCACGATGGAACGTATGTTGTATACTATATGGACGATGGCATATATACTGTACACATGATGTACGATGGATCATATGTTGTATACAATATGTACGATGGAACATGTGTTGTATACAATATGTATGATGGAATATATATTTCATACAATATATATGATGTAACATAGGTTGTATACAATATGTATAATGGAACATATGTTGTATACAATACGTATGATGGAACATATGTTTTATACAATATGCATGATGGAACATATATAAAATCATCTATTAACTGTTTTAAATTTGTTCCATGCATATTGGGCATCTTTCTGAAGTCCAGTTGAGGTGATCTGTCCTTAATGCTGAAGAGAAAAAGTCCCTTTGCATGAAGTAGAAGAAATAGATAGCAAAGCAAGGATTCTTTTCCCACCTTCTACTCCCTCCAGCACAAATCAGCAGGAAAACAGGTAGAAAATATCTTGCAGGATTGATAAGCCTTGAGGAAATTTTTATGGTAAGGTCATAATGTAGAATGAACACGATTATGCCATGCATCTTATCACCAATGACATGCATCACTTCACTTGATCTTACAAAGGCAATACTAAGGATAAACTTGAGCTCCAGCCTCTCGACTTAACATGACTATATTATTTCTGATGCTGAAGAATGATACAGTAATTCGTGATTTCTCTATCAAAGCAGATGACATGGATTAATCAGTGTCAGTATGATAACCGATGGCCAGGGAGAGGTCAGTGGTTGAGAAAGTAACGTTAAATACCACTGCTTTCTGATTAATCAAATGAATTATTCAGTACCGGAGAGTGATAAGCGATGTCAAGCCTAATTTAGATATTAAGAGTGTTGCTCTGAGCAACATTTTCTGGAAGCTTATTCCCTGCAACAGTAATGTCGTCGATGAAATATATTCGCACAGTCCAGATTAACTCGGTGACCATTAAGATTTAATCCCCTTCTCTCGTCGGTAATGCTCGCGCTACGGTAAAGATATATTCAGCATCGACATAGATGAATCCTTTAAGTATCTAAAGCATTTTATTTATCTTCCCCGGAGATGCCGCTTGCTTAGCGAGAACAAGTACAATTCTCGCAGTTTTTCCTCATATGGTTTGTTACGCAAGGAGAGAATCAATTTAGTTGCTCTTCTCTACTCTGCTTCCAATTTAAGAATGTCCTTACTTTAGTGGGGGACCGAAAACTGTATGGCATATTCAAGGTGTGGCATAACTAGGCTTAGGTATTGCGGCAATATCACATCTTTGCTTTTGTACGTAAAGTTTCTCTTGATAAATCCTAACATCCTATTCGCATTCTTAACAACTTTATTGTAATGCTTGGAGAACTTGAAGTTGTCGGAGACAGTGACCCTTACATCTCTCACACTAGGGGCGACCTTTATCATGTGGCCCATCAGTTTAAGATCAATTTTTTTGGTTGATGTTTCCTCTTTGTAACAGCTGACATTTGTTAACGGTAATTGGCATTTGCCACTTACTAGACCAGTCAGCTACTTTATCTAGATTTTCTTGTAATCTTAGCCTGTCTTCATCAAATTATATGGCACTGCCGATCTTTGTGTCGTCGGCAGATTTGAATACTACTTCAATATCATTGACACAAATCCTTAAAAGTATAGGCCCAAGTACGGATCCCTGGGGGACTCCACTAGTAACGGGTGACCAATATGATGATTCCTCATTCATTACGACTCTCTCCTTCCTATCACATAACCAAGCTTCTATTCAATTTCCTACGCAACCTGTGATCCTCAAGTCCCGGACTTTGTGCATCAATTTAACTTGGAGGACGTTTTGGAAGTCTAGACATATTACACCGCTCTCCCGACATACATCCCAGTTCCGTTCTGACCGAATGATCACATCTCGAAATGGACGTAAGTCGAACGCATGTCAGCATGGCATGTAGAATTCACATACCTGTACAGCATTCTTATACCCTACTCAATTTCTATTACGATTGTCTCTTTTTTTTATTAACCAGCTTTATTATATGATTCTGTAGGGTTTTTTTTACATTTTATTTAAGATTCTTTAGTTCATATTTTTTTTTTTTTTTTTTTTTATACTTTGTCGCTGTCTCCCGCGTTTGCGAGGTAGCGCAAGGAAACAGACGAAAGAAATGGCCCAACCCCCCCCCCATACACATGTACATACACACGTCCACACACGCAAATATACATACCTACACAGCTTTCCATGGTTTACCCCGGACGCTTCACATGCCTTGATTCAATCCACTGACAGCACGTCAACCACTGTATACCACATCGCTCCAATTCACTCTATTCCTTGCCCTCCTTTCACCCTCCTGCATGTTCAGGCCCCGATCACACAAAATCCTTTTCACTCCATCTTTCCACCTCCAATTTGGTCTCCCTCTTCTCCTCGTTCCCTTCACCTCCGACACATATATCCTCTTGGTCAATCTTTCCTCACTCATTCTCTCCATGTGCCCAAAGCATTTCAAAACACCCTCTTCTGCTCTCTCAACCACGCTCTTTTTATTTCCACACATCTCTCTTACCCTTACGTTACTTACTCGATCAAACCACCTCACACCACACATTGTCCTCAAACATCTCATTTCCAGCACATCCATCCTCCTGCGCACAACTCTATCCATAGCCCTCGCCTCGCAACCATACAACATTGTTGGAACTACTATTCCTTCAAACATACCCATTTTTGCTTTCCGGGATAATGTTCTCGACTTCCACACATTTTTCAAGGCTCCCAAAATTTTCGCCCCCTCCCCCACCCTATGTTCCACTTCCGCTTCCATGGTTCCATCCGCTGACAGATCCACTCCCAGATATCTAAAACACTTCACTTCCTCCAGTTTTTCTCCATTCAAACTCACCTCCCAATTGACTTGACCCTCAACCCTACTGTACCTAATAACCTTGCTCTTATTCACATTTACTCTTAACTTTCTTCTTCCACACACTTTACCAAACTCAGTCACCAGCTTCTGCAGTTTCTCACATGAATCCGCCACCAGCGCTGTATCATCAGCGAACAACAACTGACTCACTTCCCAAGCTCTCTCATCCCCAACAGACTTCATACTTGCCCCTCTTTCCAAGACTCTTGCATTTACCTCCCTAACAACCCCATCCATAAACAAATTAAACAACCATGGAGACATCACACACCCCTGCCGCAAACCTACATTCACTGAGAACCAATCACTTTCCTCTCTTCCTACACGTACACACGCCTTACATCCTCGATAAAAACTTTTCACTGCTTCTAACAACTTGCCTCCTACACCATATATTCTTAATACCTTCCACAGAGCATCTCTATCAACTCTATCATATGCCTTCTCCAGATCCATAAATGCTACATACAAATCCATTTGCTTTTCTAAGTATTTCTCACATACATTCTTCAAAGCAAACACCTGATCCACACATCCTCTACCACTTCTGAAACCACACTGCTCTTCCCCAATCTGATGCTCTGTACATGCCTTCACCCTCTCAATCAATACCCTCCCATATAATTTACCAGGAATACTCAACAAACTTATACCTCTGTAATTTGAGCACTCACTCTTATCCCCTTTGCCTCTGTACAATGGCACTATGCACGCATTCCGCCAATCCTCAGGCACCTCACCATGAGTCATACATACATTAAATAACCTTACCAACCAGTCAACAATACAGTCACCCCCTTTTTTAATAAATTCCACTGCAATACCATCCAAACCTGCTGCCTTGCCGGCTTTCATCTTCCGCAAAGCTTTTACTACCTCTTCTCTGTTTACCAAATCATTTTCCCTAACCCTCTCACTTTGCACACCACCTCGACCCAAACACCCTATATCTGCCACTCTGTCATCAGACACATTCAACAAACCTTCAAAATACTCATTCCATCTCCTTCTCACATCACCACTACTTGTTATCACCTCCCCATTTACGCCCTTCACTGAAGTTCCCATTTGCTCCCTTGTCTTACGCACCCTATTTACCTCCTTCCAGAACATCTTTTTATTCTCCCTAAAATTTAATGATTCTCTCTCACCCCAACTCTCATTTGCCATTTTTTTCACCTCTTGCACCTTTCTCTTGACCTCCTGTCTCTTTCTTTTATACTTCTCCCACTCAATTGCATTTTTTCCCTGCAAAAATCGTCCAAATGCCTCTCTCTTCTCTTTCACTAATACTCTTACTTCTTCATCCCACCACTCACTACCCTTTCTAAACAGCCCACCTCCCACTCTTCTCATGCCATAAGCATCTTTTGCGCAATCCATCACTGATTCCCTAAATACATCCCATTCCCCCCCCACTCCCCTTACTTCCATTGTTCTCACCTTTTTCCATTCTGTACACAGTCTCTCCTGATACTTCTTCACACAGGTCTCCTTCCCAAGCTCACTTACTCTCACCACCTTCTTCACCCCAACATTCACTCTTCTTTTCTGAAAACCCATACTAATCTTCACCTTAGCCTCCACAAGATAATGATCAGACATCCCTCCAGTTGCACCTCTCAGCACATTGACATCCAAAAGTCTCTCTTTCGCACGCCTGTCAATTAACACGTAATCCAATAACGCTCCCTGGCCATCTCTCCTACTTACATAAGTATACTTATGTATATCTCGCTTTTTAAACCAGGTATTCCCAATCATCAGTCCTTTTTCAGCACATAAATCTACAAGCTCTTCACCATTTCCATTTACAACACTGAACACCCCATGCATACCAATTATTCCCTCAACTGTCACATTACTCACCTTTGCATTCAAATCACCCATCACTATAACCCGGTCTCGTGCATCAAAACCGCTAACACACTCATTTAGCTGCTCCCAAAACACTTGCCTCTCATGATCTTTCTTCTCATGCCCAGGTGCATATGCACCAATAATCACCCACCTCTCTCCATCAACTTTCAATTTTACCCATATTAATCGAGAATTTACTTTCTTACATTCTATCACATACTCCCACAACTCCTGTTTCAGGAGTATTGCTACTCCTTCCCTTGCTCTTGTCCTCTCACTAACCCCTGACTTCACTCCCCAGACATTTCCAAACCACTCTTCCCCTTTACCCTTGAGCTTCGTTTCACTCAGAGCCAAAATATCCAGGTTCCTTTCCTCAAACATACTACCTATCTCTCCTTTTTTCACATCTTGGTTACATCCACACACATTTAGGCACCCCACTCTGAGCCTTCGAGGAGGATGAGCACTCCCCGCGTGACTCCTTCTTCTGTTTCCCATTTTAGAAAGTTAATACAAGGAGGGGAGGATTTCCGGCCCCCCGCTCCCGTCCCCTCTAGTCGCTTTCTACGACACGCGAGGAATACGTGGGAAGTATTCTTTCACCCCTATCCCCAGGGATAATATACATATATATATACACACACACACACACACACACACACACACACACACACACACACGCACACACACACACACACACACACACACACACACACACACACACATATATATACATATGAAAAATGTAAGAAACAATTTAGAAAACAAAATTTTAGCTTGAAATGAATGAAAAAATGAACGTCACATAATGGTTCAACCTCTGGCTATGGAAAAGGAAATGTACAATTTATTCACACAAACGTCAATAGCAGTTCTCATCAATTTCACCACTGAATCAATAAGCTTCAATGTCTAAGCTACATTTTTCTCCAACTTCACTATTTTCTTGTCACCTTCTTAATACTTCTACAAAAATCTGAAAAGCATCAATTCAGTATAAACTCTTAAGTGAAGAGATTTTCCTCTACTTTGATGAATAATACCTTATAAGAAAAGCCCTTTGTAAAAATAAAAAGCGATGTTTCAGTGAAATAAATTGCATACTGGCATATTACCAAAAGAGCTCATGTACATGACTTAAATAGCTATCATAGTCAATTAACTTTGAGGAAAAGGAAAACCTGTAAACAAAAAAAAACTACGATTCATCCGCTGCCGATGATATGTAACTAGTAAAGTGACAAAGAGCTTGAGTATCTAAACAATGTCAATGAACTATTATGTTGGCATATCTCATGTATACATCATTTCTGCCATGTGTGCCATATTAAGTTCATATTTGTTCAATGTTATTATTCAGTTTACTTCTTTTTCTGTCGTATGTACGGATGGTTGCAAGTCACTCAGGTTACAAGTATGGGATCAGGTGTATATCTATTGCATTTGTCTTGTCATGAACATAGAATAATGTATGATAAAATTCAAGGAGGTTTGTAAGGCATGATCTGCGTCTTCTGAAACCAATGGTGTGTATTATTGATCAGGTTGTGTTGTTCCAGATAGGCTACGATTTTATCTCTAATAATTGACTCCAGAAGTTTATATATGATTGATGCGAGACTAAGAGGACGGTAATTACCAGGCAATTCCCGTCTTCCCATTCTGTATATATGAGTGACGTCTACCAGTCTCCAGTCCTGTGAGACTCTTCCATCCTGGAGAGATGTGTCGACAATCTGGCTTAATGGTCCGGCAATTTCATGTTTAACGTGTTGAATCACTGGGCTTTTATTAGTCTTTCACTTATCTGTGTTAGCACTTTTCTGTGACGATGAATTCTTGTGTGGTGTGAGTGCTATTTATCAGTCTCAAAATTCGTATCGTTGCTTTCGTGAGTGAAAATAGAACTGATTAGTTTTTCAGGGTCGTCGATGAGATGCTATCGTCCACAATGGATCCCATTCTCGTTAACCAAGGTTCCTATTTCACTGCTTATGTTTCATATTACTGATATACTTATAATATCTTTTAGGAGAGAGAGAGAGAGAGAGAGAGAGAGAGAGAGAGAGAGAGAGAGAGAGAGAGAGAGAGAGAGAGAGAGAGAGAGAGAGAGAGAGAGAGAGAGAGAGAGAGGAGTGTTACATAGACACAGACTACACAGACCCTAGGCCCCAGAGAAATAAGTGGTTGAGAATTATTCAATACTGGAGAGTGAACGATGATGATCAAATCTAATTTTGAACATATTAACAAAGTTCTTGGAGTTTATTCAACGTGCAGGTAATGTTATTGGTAAAGAAACTTTCTGTGTAATCCAGACTAATTCAGTGAACTCTTAAGTTTTAATCCATTTCTCTCGTTGGTAGCGCTAGTGCGACCGTAAAGAAAGTTTTCCTCACGACATTGCCTAAGCTTTAAGTATTCTAGAACATTCTGTTAACTTGCGTCTGAGCTGCCTCTTGCTTAGAGAGAATAAATCTAATTTTCTCAGTCTGTTTTCATATGGTTTGTTATGTAAGGAAGGAATCAGTTTAGTTGCTCATCGCTGCACTCCTTCCAGTTTAAGAATATCCTTAAATGTGTGTGTGTGTGTGTGTGTGTGTGTGTGTGTGTGTGTGTGTGTGTGTGTGTGTGTGTGTGTGTGTGTGTGTGTGTGTGTGTGTGTGTGTGTGTGTGTGCATGTGTGTGTGTGTGTGTGTGTGTGTGTGTGTGTGTGTGTGTGTGTGTGTGTGTGTGTGTGTGTGTGTGTGTTGGGGTTGGGGGAGAGTAGAACTGCACTGTGTGCTCGAGGTTTGTGTCTAACTAGGCTTATGTAAAGCGGCAATACTCAATTCTTGCTTTGTATATAAAGTTATTATTGATAAATCCTTACATCCTATTTGCTTTCTTGGTACTTTCGTTACAAGGCTGAAAGATTTAAAGTTGCATGAGACAGGGACCACTAGATACAAGAGGTGTACTTGCACTTTATTATGTAGCCCATCAGTTCATAATAGAATTTCTTGTTAGAGTTTCCTACTTGTAACAGCTGACATCCATTGACTTTTGATTTGCTATTTTCCAGCTCATTCAGCTATCTATGTCATCTAGATCCTCTTGTAATATTACACTATCTCCTTCATTTGATATGACACTGTTGATCTTTGTGTCATCTACAAATGTGGGCACTGCTGTTCCGCCCTACGTCAATGTTACTGACATAGATGATGAAAGTATAGGCCCAAAGATGGATCCCTGGGGGACCTCACCAGTAACGGTGATGATTCATCATTCATTACGACTCTGCTTCCTATCACGTGATCAGGCCTCTATCAAGTGTCTTATTCAACCAATAATCGTCTGGAACTTGTCGAATGCTTTTCAAAAGTCAAGAAATACATTTATTGTCTTAGTATTGTCGTGAGTACATAAAAAAAATTATGAAATTCAAGGATGTTTGTAAAGCATGATCTGTGTCTTTTAAATCCAACCTGGAGGAATTTATTGAAAATATAGATTAAATTTAGTTCGGCAAATTTACGTTTGATTTTTCAATTACTTGGAGAGAAACAATCAGGATTTAGATTTTGTTAGCCTTCAACTGCGTTAGTATTTCTCTAACAAAGAGAGAGAGAGAGAGAGAGAGAGAGAGAGAGAGAGAGAGAGAGAGAGAGAGAGAGAGAGAGAGAGAGAGAGAGAGAGAGAGAGAGAGAGAGAGAGAGAGAGACAGACAGACAGACAGACAGACAGACAAACAGACAGAGCTTAGGTAACGTACACATATCTCAGCAGCTTTTCTGCCCAGGTAAATCCTATCACACGAACCAAGAGAGGGAAAAGATCTGTTCGGCAGCCACACGTCAGCAGGGTCGTCAGAGGTCATGGAGGCCTGACGTGATCAGCGGAGGTCATGGCATATCCTACATTGTGTGGGGTCGACGTCAGGAACAAGCTGACGTTGCTCCTGCCGCTACTTGGCTGCTACACACTGTTTCTCTTCTGTTTCCGTGAGTACCGCTGGTCAGCTGCTACACCCATCTTCCCGTGAGTACCGCTGGTCAGCTGCTACACCCATCTTCCCGTGAGTACCGCTGGTCAGCTGCTACACCCTTCTTTCCGAGAGTAATATTGCAACTTTATCTTGCGTTGGTGAGACCACATTTGGATTATGCGGTACAGTTCTGGCCTCCATACTATGCGCTAGACATAGATTGTTTAGAATACAAGGGCGAATGACAAAAATGATCCCTAGAATTGGAAACCTCACTTATGGAAAAAGTTAAAAAGACTGACTTTACACTCACTAAAGAGGAGGAGGGCTAGAGGGGAATTGATTGAAGTTTTTAAATGGATGATGGGCATTAATAAAGGTAATAAGAATGAAGTTCTTAGAATTGCGCCACTGGATAGGACAAGAAATAATGGATTTAAATTGGAAAAAAGTAGTCGGATGTGGGTAAATATTGGTTCAGTAATAGGGTAGTAGATTTATGGAACTAGCTGCCAAGTACAGTAGTGAAAGCTACGTGGGTGTTTAGGTAGCTTTAAACGAAGGTTGGATGATGTGTTTATGGGTTCAGGCGGTAGGTTGTAGGGTGGACAGACTCAGGACCTGCCTAGCATGGGACAATAGGCCCCTTTCAGTGTCCTCACTTCTCATGTTCTTATTGTGGTGTTGGTCAAAGGAGGCTGGACCAGAGGGGGTTTTGGTGACAGGTTGAGGAGCGTGCTGGTGCTGGCAACTGTCAATGTCATGGCATTTAAACGAGGAGATCGCCCCTCTGAAACTCAAGGAGATTTTTACTTAGTGGAAGTGTTTGTGTGTGTGTGTGTATGTGTGTGTGTGCGTGTGTGTGTGTGTGTGTGTTTAGCGTCTATGAATCAGACGTTCTCGTCCCCGTGACATCTCATCTAACAGATTTTAGATTTTATCATTACTACGTACGTGAGGGAGGACTCCCTTTCTTAGTGCTGTTTATGATTAAATCTGCTTGATAGTGACCTAATCCATTTAGGTAAGAAACCTACTCACGACAGAAATATATTAGATTTAGTTCTTACTACAATCATGGATTTCGTTAACAAAGCTGAAGTTGGAGAAAAGTTTGATATAAGTGATCACAAACTTGCGAACACTTTCAACATTGTATGTATTGTTGGTCAACATAACAGTCGCGAAGAAACATTAGAATGTAAATATGCAAATTTTGATATCTTTACAATGCTCTTGCCAGGCAAACCTGGGATGATATTTTCAGCGGAAATGACACGAAAGTAGCTTGAAAAAGATTCACAATTCTTTGCAAGCAGCAGAGGGAGCATATGTCAGTGCGTTGTAGTCAGACTTCTCCAAAACGAAGGCAAGATGGTGCAGCGATGAAATAAGGAATGCCTGTTGTCCAAGAAGGAGCTCATAAGGAACTCAAAGAGACTAGTAACCATAATAGAGTAAACTAGGTACATGTGCGTAGAGAAACTAAGACATATATATATATATATATATATGTATATATATATATATATATATATATATATATATATATATATATATATATATATATATATATATATATATATACATATATATATATATATATATATATATATATATATATATATACAAGACAAAGAAAACGTCAGGATGAAGAGTATTTTGCCGAAAATGGAAAAAGAAGCGCTTATGAGTGTTATGTCAGAAGTGAGTCATTACTCGGTCAATTGGTCCATTGATTACGAGAATTCATGACTGTTTAAGAAAACGAAACCATGGCTATAATCTTTTGATTCTTTTCATTTGTATACATGATCGAAGGCACAACTCGTGCCCCGAACCAAGTGTCATTAACAAGAGAGAACTTTCTGAAACACAGTATCATTAAAGTTTAAAACATAATATCAGCAGCAGTAGACGTAGTAATAGTAAACAAAACTGATAAGTTTTTTCTGAAGACAATGAAAGAGGTGAAAAATTAGACAGTTTAGCTCTTGGCTGCTTTTTCAATAACTTGCTTGTTAAGGAAAAGGTGATGATGAATGGCAGATGAATGGCAACCTTAATTTGCCAACGCAACAATGATAATCAAAGAAGGTAATAAGTCATTGCCGGGAAAGTATCGCCCCGTTAGCTTAACGTCTGTAGTTGAAAACATAATATGCCAGATAGAAAATTGGTTGACTGACCGAACACATAATTGTGATCAATGCCGAAGCCTTCGAATAGTTATACGTAAGAAGAAGTGTGCCACAAGTATCAGTTTTGGGACCGGTTTCCTCTTTAAAGTATATTAATGATATTCATAATTTGCTGCATTATGAAATATCAAAAATTTGCAGATGATGCTAAGTTGGGAAATAAATCTACAAATAAACTTAAATGTCTGCAGCTTCAAAGTGACATAGACAATATGATGGACTGGGCTCATAGGTGGCAAGTGAATTTTGATTTAGCTCTGTACAAAATCTTAAAAATCGGCCGTAAAAATGAAGATGTAATCAAGATATATTATGAATTCTGTTGAACAGCAAAAGATAAAGGATAAAACAATTATTTGATTGCTAAGAAAGTAGTGCACAGAAGCATTACAAAGAGCAAACAAGGTTATTGGATTCAGCGGTATGGATTTTGAATTTAAGTCTACAGAAATAGTCTTTGATCTTTACATTTCACTGGTGTGTCCTCATCTTGAAAATTTTGTGAGCAGGTTATGTCACCTAACTTGAAATAAGACGGATAGAATGGCACAGCGTCAAAATACGAAGATAGATCATATACTGAGTAACAAATCCTATAACAGCCAACTAAACGACTTCACTCTATCTAGCTTAGAAAAGTGGCGGCCAGAAGGAAAGTATTACTGATTATCAAGAGCTTTGATAATCTAGATCTATCAAACTCTTACGTCTTGATTCGTCTAATCATACTCGTAACACTAGATACAAACCCATGGGCAAATTTTTTTACCTCGAATGAGGTGAAGTAACATTTTCTTCAACAGGACTGCTATCAATTAGAGTTGTTGTTATTACTATATATACGTTAAAGAATTGACTTGATAAATTTTTCGCTCCAAGTCTATGACGAACATAGAAAATTTGTAATTCTCTTTGAATCATCACTATCCCTTTCTACTTTTACTACACTAAGCTGTAAGTTTTGATATCTTCCATCAAAAACAGCTTCGAAAGGACCTAGGTGTCTATTGCTGTTTGAATACCTTTGCATAAGAAAGGAGTTTATGGCACCTAACTCATCCTCCATCCCCCAGTATTAACCTTGCTACTCTTATGAGGCATTTGCGGTCATGCTGGTTAGGGAGGCTGTCAGCTTCCTCTCACCAGCAATGCAAATAAAGGTCTTGCCCAGAACTGTAGAGGACCGATCCTGTGGTGTTGCGTCGGCCATCCGTATGATTTACCTTCTCTCGAGTCACTGATATCAACTTTACCCTCTTGAGAACCAGTGCCACCTGAACAACAGGAACGACCCTTGACCACGGCAGTGCGATCCTTGGGTATGATGGCCTAACCTTGACCTGCCCTCTGATAGTTACAAAGGCCAAGCCATCATACCCAAAGATCTTACCGTCGTGCTCAAAGATTGTACCGTCGAGCTCAAGGGGTTAAGGTAAACGGTTTGTAGTCTGCTGTACAAAAATGGTTCTTTTATTGGTATGACTAGTAACCTACCCAGGTGAAGTCTGCCGTTAGCCACCAGCTGCCACCTCTACGACTGCACTGCTCTAGCACTGCTTTTGTAAACATCTGACCTCACTCGGGAGAGGCCTTTGTTTGTTCAAGAGGGAAAGGTCTTACAACGACCACACAAGGTATGTTATTTGTCTAGTTATAACAGCTGCTACACACCTCCCGGCAGGTCCTGCTTGTGGAGTAACGGTGTTACACCTCTTACGGCAGGTCCTACTGATAATGGAGTAACGGTGCTTCACTAACCCCGGCAGGTCCTGCTGGTGGCGTGACGGTTCTACACTAACCCCGGCAGGTCCTGCTGGTGGAGTAACTGTACTACACTAACGCCGACAGGTCTTGCTGGTGGAGTGACGGTGCTACACTAACCCCGGCAGGTTCTGCTGATGGAGTAACGATGCTACACTAACCCCGGCAGGTCTTGCTGGTGGAGTGACGGTGCTATACCTTTTATGGCATGTCTTACTGAAGACGGAAGAATGGTACACCTCTTACAGCAGGTCTTGCTGAAGTAGTGACAGTACTACATATCTTCCGGCAGGTTTTGCAGAAGGAGTGACGGTGCTACGGTTCCAGGAGGATCGGGTGGCATCGAGCGACACAGTGGCGTGGTACAAGGGCCAGCTGGACCCCAGCAGGAAGCTCTTCTCTGTCACTCTCTGCGCCAGATTCTTCCTCTTCACCATCCACGGCTGGGCCACCTTCTTCGTCTTAACCAGTGCCCAAGGCGACGTGTTCATTCTTGAGGGAGGTGAGTTTTGTAGCGAGGTTAAGTTCCCCCTGTGAGATTGTTATACTTCTCAGACATTTCGTTACATTATTCAATAACCACTCGATAAAGTTCCACATCAAACGTTAGTGACAAAAGTTATGTCACATGGTATTGATGGGGTTGTACTTGAGTGGTTATGAAACTCGTTGACTCTCAGTAAACAAAGAGTGGTAAATAATAATCAAACCTCAGAAAAGTTAAACGTAGCAAGTGGTGAGCCACATGGATCAATCTTTTGACCGGTTCTCTCTCTCATTTATATCAACGACATTGATAATGGGCTGCATTGTGATATATCTAAATTCGCTAAGATACTAAGTAATTGTAAGTGTCAGGTAGTAGGCGTTGAATTGGTGCTCGGAACCATCTTACAACCTCGATGTTAGAATATCTGGTCTTACGTTATGTCCTCATCAAAACCGGACTATCGGGCTAGTTCCGCTGTTATGCTTACTGAAGTTTTACTTTTCTTCACATAAGTTCTCTCGCCATCTCTTTTCTGTGCAATCTATTTCTAAATGTGATCATGGTAGGGTCCATGAAATTTATGGCTCCTATTCCCCGGCATTATGAGTTGCTGACAACCTTCGGATTCCTGCCTGACTCTACTGCCAATGAGAGGTAGGGTTTAGATGGTGGTAGTACCGGCCCCGCTAGACCTCTCCCTCTCTAGTAGACCTTCCTCTTTTTCTCCTCACTTTACCAACATTCATGGTCTCTTTAGTAACCTCTCTTCTGTTGAACACCATCTGTCTACCACCTTTCCTAATAATGATGTTCTTACTGGCCCTTTTCTCATTTCCCGTTATAATGTCAATTCACGATTCCAGTTCAGAAGTGATGTTTGTGCTTATTCCAACGTCAACACGCCTCTGGCACGCCTCAAGGACCTTGAATCACAAAAGTTTGATGTTATCTGACCCATGGGCTGTCTTCCAACTATCACTGTTTCTATCTATTTCACCTGCTGCTCTCGTAATTCTACAACCTTTACAACTTTCTTCGACTGTCTAAACTCCTGTCATGAGTCCATGGCATCCTCTCACCCGCAAGCCAAGATCCTCTACCTCGGGGATTTCAACGTTCACCATAGAATGGTTGAAATATCTTAATACAGATGGTGGTATCGGTATGTGTAGGGGTGGGGGAGGGAGGATGAAGCCCTCACGTTCTCCATTCTCAATGATCCAGAGCAAATCATCTCCCACCTGATCCATATTCCTGACCGCTGTTATCCCTCTCCTAAAATTCTGAATTTGTATTTCACACCTACGTAATCCTCCCCGCTGTAGGTACATAATCTCGCTCCAGGATGGTTCATCTAATCACACGCTCGTAAAAGTATCGATTTTAATGGCACCCACCCCTCAAGCAGCCTCTTCTAAACGTAAAATTTGGCACCTTAACAAAGCTGATTGGAATAACTAAGGAAAACTCTTTTTCGACTTTCTTATGTGATGATGCTTGTGCCTCCCCCAAATGCATACCAGAGGTTATTCTTGCATCAATGGACGCAAATATCCGATAGTCCTCCAAGAATACCACCTCTTCCGTCCTGTTCTAAGGCCATTTAGGCAAGGAATCAAGCATATCAGAATTGTAAAATCTCTCCTTCTTTTGACTCCCATTCAGCATTTATTACTACCTGTAATCATTGCAAGTACGTTATCCGAGGCAAAGCGTTCCTCTATTACGAGGAATTGTGATAACCTCTAATTTTCATCCACCGACAGATCTTTCTGGTCATTAGCTAAAGGCATCGCTAAAACTTCAATCACCATTTTAGTTCTCGTTCCTGGTCTAACGCTACCTTTGATGACTCTAAATATTCCTTCAGCCCCTAATTCTCCTCTTATGCTCTTTCCTGAATTCTCTTTGAACTGTCCAGTAAGTGCTGACACAGACAAGGCTAATGTACCTGATGTCATCCACCTTTGTGTACTGAAAAAGTGCACCTTCGAAATAGCAGTCTGTGCTTGCTCTTCTGTTCCTTTCTTTTTTCATTTTTATCATTTTCCGTCTTCTTGGAAGCATGTGTTGATACATTCCATTCCTGAGAAGGAAGACCTATCTGACCCTCTAACTATCGTCCTGTTTCTTTGACATACACCACTCCAAAGTCTATGAAATTTTCCTCAACTCCCATATCTTCAGACATCTTGAATCTCAGTCTTCTCTCTGATCACCGTTAGGCGAGCTCCACTGGTGATATTCTTTCCAAGCTCACATATGTCTGGTCATCATCCCTGAAGGATTTTAAGAACACTATGCAGTTGTCCTTGATATATTCAAAGCTCCCTTCTTTGGCCTTCCCTCCCACACTTTGATACACCATATCTAGCATCCTCTCCGGCCGATCTATCTCCATGGTTGTTGATGGTTCAGCCTCTCTCCCTTTCTCCATCAACGGAGTGTTCCTCAAGGTTCTGGCAGGTCCCCTACACCTTCTCTCCATTTTATCAAGGATATTTTTTCTTCTACAAATAACTAAAAGCACTCTATGCTGATGACTCACCACTGCATTCCCACATATCCTCCAAATCTGCCCCTCCGCTTATATGATCTGCATTTCGTTTCAACACATCCTCAATAATCTAGGATAAGATATATCAGTGGAGTAGAAGACATCTAGTTAAATTCAATTTCTCCATGACCCATTTTTTGCCCATCGCTTTATCAAAAATTCCTTACAACTCTCGGCTCTCCTTTGACAGTTCTGTAATTCCTCCTTGTAACTCACTAATCATTCTTGGTATGACTGTAACATCCACACTATCTTGGAAACCCAACATTACCAAAATTGCTACGGAAGTCTGCCGCTAAGAAACTGGAAGTCCTGTTTAGATGTCGAAATTTCTTTTCTTCCAAACAGTTGCCCCTTTGATACAAAGGTATGATCAGTCCTTGTATGGAGTACTGCTCTTATATCTGAGGTAGTCCTAGCTCTGCATCCCTACTTAACAAAGTTGAGTGGAAAGCGCTCCAACATACCAATTCTCCCAAACTAATCTTAAAACTTGATCCACTTGCCCTATACCGAAATGTTGGTTTGCTTTGCTTTTTCCATAAGAATTACTTTCGTTTTTGGTCCCTGGAACTGGCTGCTTGTGTGCCTTCATCATTAGCTAGACCATGCAATACTCGGCAAGTTATTGGGTCACATAATTATAATGTGGCCTTTGACAACTCACGGGTAGACCTTTTGATAACTGTTTCTTTCCCTACACTTCCGAGCTTTGGAACTCTGTACCCTCTCATGTCTTTCCCAGTAACTATGACCTGGCACTTTTAATAAGGCGAGTTTTTCACTTCCTCCAAAAGTCGAATATACTTTTCCTTGTCTATTTCTTATTCTTTCTTTTTCAGGAAACTTTGTATTTCAGTTAAGGCCAGACTTGATGTGGACTTCTGTCCATGGCTCAAGCATAAACAGAAAACAAAAGGGGTGATTTATCTAACATAGAAATTCAACGTCTGTGCCTTAAAACGGACAAAGCCAAACTGAAGGACCGAGTTCATAGGCGGTAAATGAATTATAAGTATAATGTTTTACATATTGGATGTAAAGTCGAAAAGGCAAGATACAGTAGGAACTCTTGAACTACATAACTTGAATGACGGGAAAGAACTGAGCGTAATAATCTCTGATGACCTAAAATAAAGTAAACAGTTCACAGAAGCAGTTAAAACGGAGAACAAAATTCTAGGATTAATCAGTATGTTATCTGATATAGCACAGGAAAATTATCCCCACTCTTCACAGATCACGGGTGCGTCCCCAGCTTGAATTCTGTGCTTAGTTTTGGTTATCTTACATAGATAAACATACATGAAATAGGTGAGCTAATACAAGCTTTCAAAATAATGAAATATTTTGATAATTTTGATCTAACAGTTCACTTAAGGATAGATATGTCTTATTTCACTCGTAGTGATCACAAACTTGTAAACAAAAGTTTAACTTTATATGAGGCGAACTTTTTCTTCAACAAGATTGTTGATATAAGGATTGATTTACCAATTAGAGTTATCAAATCCAGAACCATAGATACATTCAATTATAAACTTGATAGATATTTTGCTTCAAATCTACAGCTGACATTATTTACGCTTCCTTAGTTACATGAAAAATTTAGCTCTTTTCCTTTAAAGTATCTATGACTTTCTACTCTTACCATAGTCAGCTATGAGTCTCAGATCTGCTCCTCCAACACAACCAGCCTCAGTACGACTCAGTGGTGTGTTGCTGTTTGAATTTCTTTGTATATGTATTCCCTCTCTGTATTTAGTTTATCTTTCTCTTGTATTAATCTTGAGTGCTGTTTTTTGGCTACTTATTTTCATTACTATACCATTCCTTGTTTCTGTCAAGCCAGCTGCTTCCGAAATGTATAGCTTTTTGTATAATTCAAAGTGGATGGCAGACAATACTATTCTTATTTCATACTAGCTCTAACTCCATTCTCCATATCTCTTTCGTAACTATTCGCTTCCCAATAGTTTTGCTTCTATCGGCAATTGTTTGTTGTCCCACTGTTAGGTTTCTATTGTGAACTGTTCGTCACTCTGTTGTTAAGTTTCTACCGTTAACTGTTCGTTTCTCCGTATTCTGTTAATTCAGTTTCTACTGTTATCTGTTCCTTCCCCATAACTCAGTTTCTACTGTTATCTGTTCGTTCATCATAATTCAGTTTCTACTGTTATCTGTTCGTTCCTCATAACTCAGTTTCTACTGTTATCTGTTCGTTTTCTCAAAGTTTAGTAATAATATTATCCGTTTGTTTTCCCGCTCTGTCGTCTCTATTATTAATTCTTCGTTTCCCCATTGTATATTTTCTCCTGTTAACTGCTCCTCTCCCCGCACATCTGTCTCTGTTCTTACGTGTTCCTTACCCCGTAATTCCTTTTATACTGTAAACTTACAGTATGTTTTCCTCAGAGTTCAGTTTGTATTCTTTTACTATTTGTTAACCCATAGTTCATTTTCTATGGTTTACTGTTTCTATTGCCTTACTTCATTTTATATTGTTTACTGTTAATCACCCCATTGTTTATTTTCTTTCATCATCTGTTCTTTACTACGTAGTTCAGGTTATAGTCTTGATTAACTGTTCATTTGGACATAGTTTAGTGTCTGTTGGTGACTGCTCGTTACTCCACAACGCAGTTTCTATTCAAGCTGTTCATTACCCCATATTTCAGTTTCTATTGTAAACTGTTTATTAAACTATAGTTCAGTTTCTATTGTGAACTATTCATTACCGCATAGTTCAGTTTCTATTGACTGATCTTCATCCTATAGTTTTGCTTTGAGTTTTAACTGTTCATTACCTAATAGTTCAATTTCTGTTGCTAGTTGTTCTCTGTACAAAAGAATAGCCTAGTTACCCACCATAAGGCAGATTTGTTAATGTGGTTGCCCACCACACACGTCTGTGGACTAACCCACCACACACGTCTGTGTACTAACCCACCACACAGGTCTGTGTACTAACCCACTGCACACGTCTGTGTACTAACCCACCACACAGGTCTGTGGACTAACCCACCACACAGGTCTGTGGACTAACCCACCACACAGGTGTGTGTACTAACCCACCACACAGGTCTGTGTACTAACCCACCACGCAGGTCTGTGTACTAACCCACCACACAGGTCTGTGTGCTAACCCACCACACGCGTCTGTATACTAACCCACCACACAGGTCTGTGTGCTAACCCACCACACAGGTCAGTGTACTTATCCACCACACAGGTCTGTGTACTAACCCACCACGCAGGTCTGTGTACTAACCCACCACACAGGTCTATGTACTAACCCACCACACAGGTCTGTGTACTAAACCACCACACATGTCTGTGTATTTAGAATGATAGATGAGAGTAGAGGAGACGGGGTCTGACAGTGGCATGAACGTGGTGTGAGGATGGCAGGACCTGAAGATGGCGAGGGATGAAGGTGGCGGGGAGGAGGTCTACCAGTGGTGTGGGGGAAGAGTATGGAAGTGAAAGCGGCATAAGTGAAAGCTGAGAGTGAAGTGCATGATGGAGTGAAAGTAGTGAAGATCTAATGTGAGCGCAGCAGGGATAGGATTCATATCCTTCTCAGGAGTCATCTACATGATCAGAAACTACACTCGTCTTGACGATGAACTCTGAGAAACCCCACTGCTTACCCTCGTCCATCTTGATAACACATCCCTGACGTGTCCTCTACTCTCGCCCAGTTATGTACCCCTCAAATACTTTGACAAATCCTTTCCTGAAAATGGTCGGAAATTTCTTATCAAAGAAAGTATTTAAGGCTTTCTGACCAGGATTAAAGATTACGGTCATTCATCTCTTTCTATAATATTACCTTGTCAATTGTGGAGGTACAAACAATGTCAACTGATGGTATCCTAAAATCCGACTTGCATCTGATATGTATAATTCGTAAGAGCTGAAATATAGTTTCTTCTGATCTTCTCCAGCAGTTCAGGACTGATGCTCTGTCTACTTTAAGACTGATGCAACATTTGCGCTCCTCTCCGATATTTTGGTATTAAACCTTCCTCGAGCGAGAATATATCCTTATCAATACCCTAAATGGCCCGTCCAAAGCTTCTTTATACTTTGGCAGTGAGATACCTCAAGCCCTGCACGGGTCCAGCCCCTGCAGGAGTGTCTTCATGTCCCTACATACTAATGTTTCCTTTCCAGGGTATTAAGACCTTCCCAATCCTGTGATATCAGGGGTTTCAAGACGTTTTGAAAGAAAGAAAAATGGAACAGCATTTAACTCCTCACATATTTATCTAAGTCTTTCCATCACATTTCCCTCTGATTATTTCTCAACTTTACTGTCTGATCCCTGACCAGGAGTTTACCACTAAACTAATAAATTAGTCTAGGGTGATGTTTTGTCTTTGATTATTCCTTGTATTTCTGTGGACACTCTGCCCATCCTGTCTAACCTCCTTCAGAACGAAGATGTTTGTCTAATGTTACTAGACTGAATGTCTATTGTCGCCTCCTTACCCATGAAGTTATAGATCTCATGGCTATGTTCTTCATGAAAGGTTTGTGTTTTAAGAACATTAATGAGAGCAATAGGAAGCCACCCAGAGAGGACAAGTGGTAACGTAAGGTCCCTTCTCCTCAGACGTGTGGGTGGAGCGCGTCAGGCCAGTCCTCGCAAGGAATTGGAACTTCCAGATCCTCAAGGAGAAGCTTTGGCTATACAGGTGGGTGTCCCAGCTGCTGGTTGTACGGGTGGTTATATCATTTGCTTCGCGTACAGGTGGATGCTCCAAACACACACACACACACACACACACACACACACACACATGATTGTCCCCCGTTTCCCTCTTTAGCCAAATATCGCCAGGGATCACACCTCTCATCTAGCCGCTGTGTCTAATTTACCGAAACTACAGCCCCCTATCCATAAATAGGTCCTACTAACTGCTTCACCTGCCCTAGTTCAGTCTACTGGCGGCAAGTTACCCCCTGTATACCGTAACGTACCAATTCACCCAATTCAGTCCAAGCCTTTCATCCTTCTGCATGTTCAAACCCTGAACACTCAAAATACTTTTCACTCCATCCTTCTATCTTCAGTTTGGCCTCATCCTTCATTTCCTCTCCATTTCCGAAATATAAAAACTTTCTTAAACCTCTTCTTGCTCATTTTCTCCAAATGGCCGAACCACTTCAGCACACCCTCTTTGGCTCCTTCAACCACATTCAGTCTATACATAAATCCCTTTCGTACCATTTTATCACTTACTTCTTCAAACCACTTCCCATAACATCTTGTCTTGAAACATTTTATTTCCTTATCTATCGCTGGGACTACGATACCTACAAACGCACAAATTTTTCGAGAAAGTAATGTACGTGTAGGAAGAGAGGAAAGTGATTGGTTCACAGTGAATGTTGTTTTGCGGCAGGGAGGCGTAATGTCTCCATGGTTGTTTATTTTGTTTATGGATGGGGCTGTTAGAGAGGTGAATGCAAGCGTTTTGGAAAGAGGGGCAAGCATGCAGTTTGTTGTGGATTAGAGAGCTTGAGAAGTGAGTCAGTTGTTGTTCGATGATGATACATCGCTGGAGGCTGATTCATGTAAGAAACTGCAGAAGCTGGTGACTGAGTTTGGTAAAGTGTGTGAAAGAAGAAAGCTGAGAGTAAATGTGAATAAGAGCAAGGATATTAAGTACAGTAGGGTTGAGGGACAACTCCTTTGGAGGGTAAGTTTCAATGGAGAAAAACTGGAGGACGTAAAGAGTTTTAGACATCTGGAAGTGGATTTGGCAGCGGTTGAAACAATGGAAGCGGAAGTGAATCATAGGGTGGGGAAAGGG